>NW_027484951.1:0-92957 GCF_050908995.1 Andrena cerasifolii
GTATTCTCGAAATTTTCGCCAGATTTGGCCAATAAATCAGGAGAAAATGAAGTGGAAAGAGGTATACTAAATTTCAGCTTCAAAGGCATCGGCCTTAAAGTTGCAAATAAGAGGCGCAGGCCTTTCCAGCGGCGTTCGAAAATTCTGCGTCTCTTCGTTAATCAGTCACTGTCTCGAAACATCTGCGCACATCTCGCTCTTTGATTGCTCTCCGGAGATGTTACATTGTTCCATCTCTTTCGACGGCATGTTCTCCTGTTACAAAGCCCAATTTTGTGTATTCTCGAAATTTTCGCCAGATTTTGGCCTATAAATCAGGAGAACATGAAGTGGAAGAGGTATACTAAATTTCAGCTTCAAAGGCATCGCCTTAAAGTTGCAAATAAGAGGCGCAGGCCTTTCAAGAGGCGTTCGAAAATTCTGCGTCTCTTCGTTAATCAGTCACTGTCTCGAAACATCTGCGCCACATCTCGCTCTTTGATTTGCTCTCCGGAGACGTTACTTTGTGCCATCTCTTTCGACGGCATGTTCTCCTGTTACAAAGCCCAATTCTGTGGATTCTGAAAATTTTCGCCAGATTTTGGCCAATATATCAGGAGAACATGAAGTGGAAAGAGGTATACTAAATTTCAGCTTCAAAGGCATCGCCTTAAAGTTGCAAATCAGAGGCGCAGGCCTTTCAAGAGGCGTTCGAAAATTCTGCGTGTCTTCGTTAAACAGTCACTGTCTCGAAACATCAGCGCCACTTCTCGCTCTTTGATTTGCTCTCCGCAGACGTTACATTGTGCCATCTCCTTCGACGGCATGTTCTCCTGTTACAAAGCCCAATTTTGTGCAATCTGATAATTTTCGCTAGATTTGGGCCAAATATCTGGAGAACATGAAGTGGAAAGAGGTATACTAATTTCAGCTTCAAAGGCATCGCTTAAAAGTATCAAATCAGAGGCGCAGGCCTTTCAAGAGGCGTTCGAAAATTGTGCGACACTTCGTTAAACAATCACTGTCTCGAAACATCTGCGCCACTTCTCGCTCATTGATTTGCCCTCCGGAGACGTTACTTTGTGCCATCTCTTTCGACGGCATGTTCTCCTGTTACAAAGCCCAATTCTGTGGATTCTGAAAATTTTCGTCAGATTTTGGCCAATATATCAGGAGAACATGAAGTGGAAAGAGGTATACTAAATTTCAGCTTCAAAGGCATCGCTTAAAGTTGCAAATAAGAGGCGCAGGCCTTTCCAGCGGCGTTCGAAAATTCTGCGTCTCTTCGTTAATCAGTCACTGTCTCGAAACATCTGCGCCACATCTCGCTCTTTGATTTGCTCTCCGGAGATGTTACATTGTTCCATCTCTTTCGACGGCATGTTCTCCTGTCTACAAAGCCCAATTTTGTGTATTCTCGAAATTTTCGCCAGATTTTGGCCTATAAATCAGGAGAACATGAAGTGGAAAGAGGATATACTAAATTTCAGCTTCAAAGGCATCGCCTTCAAGTTGCAAATAAGAGGCGCAGGCCTTTCAAGAGGCGTTCGAAAATTCTGCGTCTCTTCGTTAATCAGTCACTGTCTCGAAACATCTGCGCCACATCTCGCTCTTTGATTTGCTCTCCGGAGACGTTACTTTGTGCCATCTCTTTCGACGGCATGTTCTCCTGTTACAAAGCCCAATTCTGTGGATTCTGAAAATTTTCGCCAGATTTTGGCCAATATATCAGGAGAACATGAAGTGGAAAGAGGTATACTAAATTTCAGCTTCAAAGGCATCGCCTTAAAGTTGCAAATCAGAGGCGCAGGCCTTTCAAGAGGCGTTCGAAAATTCTGCGTGTCTTCGTTAAACAGTCACTGTCTCGAAACATCAGCGCCACTTCTCGCTCTTTGATTTGCTCTCCGCAGACGTTACATTGTGCCATCTCCTTCGACGGCATGTTCTCCTGTTACAAAGCCCAATTTTGTGCAATCTGATAATTTTCGCTAGATTTGGGCCAAATATCTGGAGAACATGAAGTGGAAAGAGGTATACTAAATTTCAGCTTCAAAGGCATCGCTTAAAAGTATCAAATCAGAGGCGCAGGCCTTTCAAGAGGCGTTCGAAATTGTGCGACACTTCGTTATACAATCACTGTCTCGAAACATCTGCGCCACTTCTCGCTCATTGATTTGCCCTCCGGAGACGTTACTTTGTGCCATCTCTTTCGACGGCATGTTCTCCTGTTACAAAGCCCAATTCTGTGGATTCTGAAAAATTTTCGTCAGATTTTGGCCAATATATCAGGAGAACATGAAGTGGAAAAGAGGTATACTAAATTTCAGCTTCAAAGGCATCGCCTTAAAGTTGCAAATCAGAGGCGCAGGCCTTTCAAGAGGCGTTCGAAAATTCTGCGTGTCTTCGTTAAACAGTCACTGTCTCGAAACATCAGCGCCACTTCTCGCTCTTTGATTTGCTCTCCGCAGACGTTACATTGTGCCATCTCCTTCGACGGCATGTTCTCCTGTTACAAAGCCCAATTTTGTGCAATCTGATAATTTTCGCTAGATTTTGGCCAATATATGAGGAGAACATGAAGTCAAAAGAGGTATACTAAATTTCAGCTTCAAAGGCATCGCCTTAAAGTTGCAAATCATAGGCGCAGGCCTTTCAAGAGGCGTTCGAAAATTCTGCGTGTCTTCGTTAAACAGTCACTGTCTCGAAACATCAGCGCCACTTCTCGCTCTTTGATTTGCTCTCCGGAGACGTTACATTGTGCCATCTCTTTCGACGGCATGTTCTCCTGTTACAAAGCCCAATTTTGTGCATTCTGATAATTTTCGCTAGATTTGGGCCATATATCTGGAGAACATGAAGTGGAAAGAGGTAAACTAAATTTCAGCTTCAAAGGCATCGCCTTAAAGTTGCAAATAAGAGGCGCAGGCCTTTCAAGAGGCATTCGAAAATTCTGTGTCTCTCGTTAATCAGTCACTGTCTCGAAACATCTGCGCACACCTCGCTCCTTGATTTGCCTCTCCGGAGACGTTACTTTGTGCCATCTCTTTCGACGGCATGTTCTCCTGTTACAAAGCCCAATTCTGTGGATTCTGAAAATTTTCGCCAGATTTTGGCCAATATATCAGGAGAACATGAAGTGGAAAGAGGTATACCAAATTTCAGCTTCAAAGGCATCGCCTTAAAGTTGCAAATCATAGGCGCAGGCCTTTCAAGAGGCGTTCGAAAATTCTGCGTGTCTTCGTTAAACAGTCACTGTCTCGAAACATCAGCGCCACTTCTCGCTCTTTGATTTGCCTCTCCGGAGACGTTACATTGTGCCATCTCTTTCGACGGCATGTTCTCCTGTTACAAAGCCCAATTTTGTGCATTCTGATAATTTTCGCTAGATTTGGGCCAAATATCTGGAGAACATGAAGTGGAAAGAGGTATACTAAATTTCAGCTTCAAAGGCATCGCTTAAAAGTATCAAATCAGAGGCGCAGGCCTTTCAAGAGGCGTTCGAAAATTGTGCGACGCTTCGCTAAACAATCACTGTCTCGAAACATCTGCGCCACTTCTCGCTCATTGATTTGCCCTCCGGCGACGTTACTTTGTGCCATCTCTTTCGACGGCATGTTCTCCTGTTACAAAGCCCAATTCTGTGGATCTGAAAATTTTCGTCAGTTTTTGGCAATATATCAGGAGAACATGAAGTGGAAAGAGGTATACTAAATTTCAGCTTCAAAAGCATCGACTTAAAGTTGCAAATCAGAGGCGCAGGCCTTTCAAGAGGCGTTCGAAAATTCTGCGTGTCTTCGTTAAACAGTCACTGTCTCGAAACATCTGTGCCACTTCTCGCTCTTTGATTTGCTCTCCGGAGACATTACTTTGTTCCATCTCTTTCGACGGCATGTTCTCCTGTTACAAAGCCAATTTTGTGCATTCTGAAAATGTTCGCCAGATTTTGGCCAATATATCAGGAGAACATGAAGTGGAAAGAGGTATACTAAATTTCAGCTTCAAAGGCATCGCCTTAAAGTTGCAAATAAGAGGCGCAGGCCTTTCAAGAGGCGTTCGAAAATTCTGCGTCTCTTCGTTAATCAGTCACTGTCTCGAAACATCTGCGCCACATCTCGCTCTTTGATTTGCTCTCCGGAGACGTTACATTGTTCCAACTCTTTCGACGGCATGTTCTCCTGTTACAAAGCCCAATTTTGTGTATTCTCGAAATTTTCGCCAGATTTTGGCCAATAAATCAGGAGAAAATGAAGTGGAAAGAGGTATACTAAATTTCAGCTTCAAAGGCATCGCCTTAAAGTTGCAATTAAGAGGCGCAGGCCTTTCAAGAGGCTTTCGATAATTCTGCGTCTCTTCGTGAAACAGTCACTGTCTCGAAACATCTGCGCCACTTCTCGCTCATTGATTTGCCCTCCGGAGACGTTACTTTGTGCCATCTCTTTCGACGGCTTGTTCTCCTGTTACAAAGCCCAATTCTGTGCATTCTGAAAATTTTCGCCAGATTTTGGCCAATATATCAGGAGAACATGAAGTGGAAGAGGTATACTAAATTTCAGCTTCAAAGGCATCGCCTTAAAGTTGCAAATCAGAGGCGCAGGCCTTTCAAGAGGCGTTCGAAAATTCTGCGTGTCTTCGTTAAACAGTCACTGTCTCGAAACATCAGCGCCACTTCTCGCTCTTTGATTTGCTCTCCGGAGACGTTACATTGTGCCATCTCTTTCGACGGCATGTTCTCCTGTTACAAAGCCCAATGATGTGCATTCTGAAAATTTTCGCTAGATTTTGGCCAATATATCAGGAAAACATGAAGTGAAAGAGGTATACTAAATTTCAGCTTCAAATGCATCGCCTTAAAGTTGCAAATCAGAGGCGCAGGCCTTTCAAGAGGCGTTCGAAAATTCTGCGTGTCTTCGTTAAACAGTCACTGTCTCGAAACATCTGTGCCACTTCTCGCTCTTTGATTTGCTCTCCGGAGACATTACTTTGTTCCATCTCTTTCGACGGCATGTTCTCCTGTTACAAAGCCCAATTTTGTGCATTCTGAAAATGTTCGCCAGATTTTGGCCAATATATCAGGAGAACATGAAGTGGAAAGAGGTATACTAAATTTCAGCTTCAAAGGCATCGCCTTAAAGTTGCAAATAAGAGGCGCAGGCCTTTCAAGAGGCGTTCGAAAATTCTGCGTCTCTTCGTTAATCAGTCACTGTCTCGAAACATCTGCGCCACATCTCGCTCTTTGATTTGCTCTCCGGAGACGTTACATTGTTCCAACTCTTTCGACGGCATGTTCTCCTGTTACAAAGCCCAATTTTGTGTATTCTCGAAATTTTCGCCAGATTTTGGCCAATAAATCAGGAGAAAATGAAGTGGAAAGAGGTATACTAAATTTCAGCTTCAAAGGCATCGCCTTAAAGTTGCAATTAAGAGGCGCAGGCCTTTCAAGAGGCTTTCGATAATTCTGCGTCTCTTCGTGAAACAGTCACTGTCTCGAAACATCTGCGCCACTTCTCGCTCATTGATTTGCCCTCCGGAGACGTTACTTTGTGCCATCTCTTTCGACGGCTTGTTCTCCTGTTACAAAGCCCAATTCTGTGCATTCTGAAAATTTTCGCCAGATTTTGGCCAATATATCAGGAGAACATGAAGTGGAAAGAGGTATACTAAATTTCAGCTTCAAAGGCATCGCCTTAAAGTTGCAAATCAGAGGCGCAGGCCTTTCAAGAGGCGTTCGAAAATTCTGCGTGTCTTCGTTAAACAGTCACTGTCTCGAAACATCAGCGCCACTTCTCGCTCTTTGATTTGCTCTCCGGAGACGTTACATTGTGCCATCTCTTTCGACGGCATGTTCTCCTGTTACAAAGCCCAATGATGTGCATTCTGAAAATTTTCGCTAGATTTTGGCCAATATATCAGGAAAACATGAAGTGGAAAGAGGTATACTAAATTTCAGCTTCAAATGCATCGCCTTAAAGTTGCAATTAAGAGGCGCAGGCCTTTCAAGAGGCTTTCGAAAATTCTGCGTCTCTTCGTGAAACAGTCACTGTCTCGAAACATCTGCGCCACTTCTCGCTCATTGATTTGCCCTCCGGAGACGTTACTTTGTGCCATCTCTTTCGACGGCATGTTCTCCTGTTACAAAGCCCAATTCTGTGGATTCTGAAAATTTTCGCCAGATTTTGGCCAATATATCAGGAGAACATGAAGTGGAAAGAGGTATACTAAATTTCAGATTCAAAGGCATCGACTTAAAGTTGCAAATCAGAGGCGCAAGCCTTTCAAGAGGCGTTCGAAAATTATGCGACTCTTCGTTAAACAGTCACTGTCTCGAAACTTCTGCGCCACATCTCGCTCTTTGATTTGCTCTCCGAGACGTTACATTGTTCCATCTCTTTCGACGGCATGTTCTCCTGTTACAAAGCCCAATTCTGTGGATTCTGAAAATTTTCGCCAGACTTTGGCCAATATATCAGGAGAACATGAAGTGGAAAGAGGTATACTAAATTTCAGCTTCAAAGGCATCGCCTTAAAGTTGCAAATAAGAGGCGCAGGCCTTTCAAGAGGCGTTCGAAAATTCTGCGTCTCTTCGTTAATCAGTCACTGTCTCGAAACATCTGCGCCACATCTCGCTCTTTGATTTGCTCTCCGGAGACGTTACATTGTTCCAACTCTTTCGACGGCATGTTCTCCTGTTACAAAGCCCAATTTTGTGTTTTCTCGAAATTTTCGCCAGATTTTGGCCAATAATCAGGAGAAAATGAAGTGGAAAGAGGTATACTAAATTTCAGCTTCAAAGGCATCGCCTTAAAGTTGCAAATAAGAGGCGCAGGCCTTTCAAGAGGCGTTCGAAAATTCTGCGTCTCTTCGTTAATCAGTCACTGTCTCGAAACATCAGCGCCACTTCTCGCTCTTTGATTTGCTCTCCGGAGACGTTACATTGTGCCATCTCTTTCGACGGCATGTTCTCCTGTTACAAAGCCCAATTTTGTGCATTCTGATAATTTTCGCTAGATTTGGGCCAAATATCTGGAGAACATGAAGTGGAAAGAGGTATACTAAATTTCAGCTTCAAAGGCATCGCTTAAAAGTATCAAATCAGAGGCGCAGGCCTTTCAAGAGGCGTTCGAAAATTGTGCGACTCTTCGTTAAACAATCACTGTCTCGAAACATCTGCGCCACTTCTCGCTCATTGATTTGCCCTCCGGAGACGTTACTTTGTGCCATCTCTTTCGACGGCATGTTCTCCTGTTACAAAGCCCAATTTTGTGTATTCTCGAAATTTTCGCCAGATTTTGGCCAATAAATCAGGAGAAAATGAAGTGGAAAGAGGTATACTAAATTTCAGCTTCAAAGGCATCGCCTTAAAGTTGCAATTAAGAGGCGCAGGCCATTCAAGAGGCTTTCGAAAATTCTGCGTCTCTTCGTGAAACAGTCACTGTCTCGAAACACCTGCGCCACTCTCGCTCTTTGATTTGCTCTCCGGAGACATTACTTTGTTCCATCTCTTTCGACGGCATGTTCTCCTGTTACAAAGCCCAATTTTGTGTATTCTCGAAATTTTCGCCAGATTTTGGCCAATAAATCAGGAGAAAATGAAGTGGAAAGAGGTATACTAAATTTCAGCTTCAAAGGCATCGCCTTAAAGTTGCAATTAAGAGGCGCTGGTCTTTCAAGAGGCTTTCGAAAATTCTGCGTCTCTTCGTGAAACAGTCACTGTTTCGAAACACCTGCGCCACTTCTCGCTCTTTCGTTTGCTGTCCGGAGACGTTACATTGTTCCATCTCTTTCGACGGCATGTTCCCCTGTTACAAAGCTCAATTTTGTGTATTCTCGAAATATTCGCCAGATTTTGGCCAATATATCAGGAGAAAATGAAGTGGAAAGAGGTATACTAAATTTCAGCTTCAAAGGCATCGCTTAAAAGTATCAAATCAGAGGCGCAGGCCTTTCAAGAGGCGTTCGAAAATTGTGCCGACTTTTCGTTAGACAGTCACTGTCTCGAAACATCTGCGCCACTTCTCGCTCATTGATTTGCCCTCCGGAGACGTTACTTTGTGCCATCTCTTTCGACGGCATGTTCTCCTGTTACAAAGCCCAATTCTGTGGATTCTGAAAATTTTCGCCAGATTTTGGCCAATATATCAGGAGAACATGAAGTGGAAAGAGGTATACTAAATTTCAGATTCAAAGGCATCGACTTAAAGTTGCAAATCAGAGGCGCAAGCCTTTCAAGAGGCGTTCGAAAATTATGCGACTCTTCGTTAAACAGTCACTGTCTCGAAACATCTGCGCCACATCTCGCTCTTTGATTTGCTCTCCGGAGACGTTACATTGTTCCATCTCTTTCGACGGCATGTTCTCCTGTTACAAAGCCAATTCTGTGGATTCTGAAATTTTCGCCAGATTTTGGCCAATATATCAGGAGAACATGAAGTGGAAAGAGGTATACTAAATTTCATCTTCAAAGGCATCGCTTAAAAGTATCAAATCAGAGGCGCAGGCCTTTCAAGAGGCGTTCGAAATTCTGCGTGTCTTCGTTAAACAGTCACTGTCTCGAAACACCTGCGCCACTTCTCGCTCTTTGATTTGCTCTCCGGAGACGTTACTTTGTGCCATCTCTTCGACGGCATGTTCTCCTGTTACAAAGCCCAATTCTGTGCATTCTGAAAATTTTCGCCAGATTTTGGCCAATATATCAGGAGAACATGAAGTGGAAAAAGGTATACTAAATTTCAGCTTCAAAGGTATCGCCTTAAAGTTGCAAATAAGAGGCGCAGGCCTTTCAAGAGGCGATCGAAAATTCTGCGTCTCTTCGTTAATCAGTCACTGTCTCGAAACATCTGCGCCACATCTCGCTCTTTGATTTGCTCTCCGGAGACGTTACTTTGTTCCATCTCTTTCGACGGCATGTTCTCCTGTTACAAAGCCCAATTTTGTGCATTCTGAAAATGTTCGCCAGATTTTGGCCAATATATCAGGAGAACATGAAGTCAAAAGAGGTATACTAAATTTCAGATTCAAAGGCATCGCCTTAAAGTTGCAACTAAGAGGCGCAGGCCTTTCAAGAGGCTTTCGAAAATTCTGCGTCTCTTCGTGAAACAGTCACTGTCTCGAAACACCTGCGCCACTTCTCGCTCTTTGATTTGCTCTCCGGAGACATTACTTTGTTCCATCTCTTTCGACGGCATGTTCTCCTGTTACAAAGCCCAATTTTGTGTTTCTCGAAATTTTCGCCAGATTTTGGCCAATAAATCAGGAGAAAATGAAGTGGAAAGAGGTATACTAAATTTCAGCTTCAAAGGCATCGCCTTAAAGTTGCAAATAAGAGGCGCAGGCCTTTCAAGCGGCGTTCGAAAATTCTGCGTCTCTTCGTTAATCAGTCACTGTCTCGAAACATCTGCGCCACATCTCGCTCTTTGATTTGCTCTCGGAGACGTTACATTGTTCCATCTCTTTCGACGGCATGTTCTCCTGTTACAAAGCCCAATTTTGTGTATTCTCGAAATTTTCGCCAGATTTGGCCAATAAATCAGGGAGAACATGAAGTGGAAAGAGGTATACTAAATTTCAGCTTCAAAGGCATCGCCTTAAAGTTGCAAATAAGAGGCGCAGGCCTTTCAAGAGGCGTTCGAAAATTCTGCGTGTCTTCGTTAAACAGTCACTGTCTCGAAACATCAGCGCCACTTCTCGCTCTTTGATTTGCTCTCCGCAGACGTTACATTGTGCCATCTCCTTCGACGGCATGTTCTCCTGTTACAAAGCCCAATTTTGTGCAATCTGATAATTTTCGCTAGATTTGGGCCAAATATCTGGAGAACATGAAGTGGAAAGAGGTATACTAAATTTCAGCTTCAAAGGCATCGCTTAAAAGTATCAAATCAGAGGCGCAGGCCTTTCAAGAGACGTTCGAAAATTGTGCGACACTTCGTTAAACAATCACTGTCTCGAAACATCTGCGCCACTTCTCGCTCATTGATTTGCCCTCCGTAGACGTTACTTTGTGCCATCTCTTTCGACGGCATGTTCTCCTGTTACAAAGCCCAATTCTGTGGATTCTAAAAATTTTCGTCAGATTTTGGCCAATATATCAGGAGAACATGAAGTGGAAAGAGGTATACTAAATTTCAGATTCAAAGGCATCGACTTAAAGTTGCAAATCAGAGGCGCAAGCCTTTCAAGAGGCGTTCGAAAATTATGCGACTCTTCGTTAAACAGTCACTGTCTCGAAACATCTGCGCCACATCTCGCTCTTTGATTTGCTCTCCGGAGACGTTACATTGTTCCATCTCTTTCGGCGGCATGTTCTCCTGTTACAAAGCCCAATTCTGTGGATTCTGAAAATTTTCGCCAGATTTTGGCCAATATATCAGGAGAACATGAAGTGGAAAGAGGTATACTAAATTTCATCTTCAAAGGCATCGCCTTAAAGTTGCAAATAAGAGGCGCAGGCCTTTCAAGAGGCGATCGAAAATTCTGCGTCTCTTCGTTAATCAGTCACTGTCTCGAAACATCTGCGCCACATCTCGCTCTTTGATTTGCTCTCCGGAGACGTTACTTTGTTCCATCTCTTTCGACGGCATGTTCTCCTGTTACAAAGCCCAATTTTGTGCATTCTGAAAATGTTCGCCAGATTTTGGCCAATATATCAGGAGAACATGAAGTCAAAAGAGGTATACTAAATTTCAGCTTCAAAGGCATCGCCTTAAAGTTGCAACTAAGAGGCGCAGGCCTTTCAAGAGGCTTTCGAAAATTCTGCGTCTCTTCGTGAAAAAGTCACTGTCTCGAAACACCTGCGCCACTTCTCGCTCTTTGATTTGCTCTCCGAGACATTACTTTGTTCCATCTCTTTCGACGGCATGTTCTCCTGTTACAAAGCCCAATTTTGTGTATTCTCGAAATTTTCGCCAGATTTTGGCCAATAAATCAGGAGAAAATGAAGTGGAAAGAGGTATACTAAATTTCAGCTTCAAAGGCATCGCCTTAAAGTTGCAAATAAGAGGCGCAGGCCTTTCAAGCGGCGTTCGAAAATTCTGCGTCTCTTCGTTAATCAGTCACTGTCTCGAAACATCTGCGCCACATCTCGCTCTTTGATTTGCTCTCCGGAGACGTTACTTTGTGCCATCTCTTTCGACGGCATGTTCTCCTGTTACAAAGCCCAATTCTGTGGATTCTGAAAATTTTCGCCAGATTTTGGCCAATATATCAGGAGAACATGAAGTGGAAAGAGGTATACTAAATTTCAGCTTCAAAGGCATCGCCTTAAAGTTGCAAATCAGAGGCGCAGGCCTTTCAAGAGGCGTTCGAAAATTCTGCGTGTCTTCGTTAAACAGTCACTGTCTCGAAACATCAGCGCCACTTCTCGCTCTTTGATTTGCTCTCCGCAGACGTTACATTGTGCCATCTCCTTCGACGGCATGTTCTCCTCTTACAAAGCCCAATTTTGTGCAATCTGATAATTTTCGCTAGATTTGGGCCAAATATCTGGAGAACATGAAGTGGAAAGAGGTATACTAAATTTCAGCTTCAAAGGCATCGCTTAAAAGTATCAAATCAGAGGCGCAGGCCTTTCAAGAGGCGTTCGAAAATTGTGCGACACTTCGTTAAACAATCACTGTCTCGAAACATCTGCGCCACATCTCGCTCTTTGATTTGCTCTCCGGAGACGTTACTTTGTTCCATCTCTTTCGACGGCATGTTCTCCTGTTACAAAGCCCAATTCTGTGGATTCTGAAAATTTTCGTCAGATTTTGGCCAATATATCAGGAGAACATGAAGTGGAAAGACGTATACTAAATTTCAGCTTCAAAGGCGTCGACTTAAAGTTGCAAATCAGAGGCGCAGGCCTTTCAAGAGGCGTTCGAAAATTCTGCGTGTCTTCGTTAAACAGTCACTGTCTCGAAACATCTGCGCCACTTCTCGCTCTTTGATTTGCTCTCCGGACACATTACTTTGTTCCATCTCTTTCGACGGCATGTTCTCCTGTTACAAAGCCCAATTCTGTGGATTCTGAAAATTTTCGCCAGATTTTGGCCAATATATCAGGAGAACATGAAGTGGAAAGAGGTATACTAAATTTCAGCTTCAAAGGCATCGCCTTAAAGTTGCAAATCAGAGGCGCAGGCCTTTCAAGAGGCGTTCGAAAATTCTGCGTGTCTTCGTTAAACAGTCACTGTCTCGAAACATCAGCGCCACTTCTCGCTCTTTGATTTGCTCTCCGCAGACGTTACATTGTGCCATCTCTTTCGACGGCATGTTCTCCTGTTACAAAGCTCAATTTTGTGTATTCTCGAAATTTTCGCCAGATATTGGCCAATATATCAGGAGAAAATGAAGTGGAAAGAGGTATACTAAATTTCAGCTTCAAAAGCATCGCCTTAAAGTTGCAAATCAGAGGCGCAGGCCTTTCAAGAGGCGTTCGAAAATTGTGCGACTCTTCGTTAAACAGTCACTGTCTCGAAACATCTGCGCCACTTCTCGCTCATTGATTTGCCCTCCGGAGACGTTACATTGTGCCATCTGTTTCGACGGCATGTTCTCCTGTTACAAAGCCCAATTTTGTGCATTCTGAAAATTTTCGCCAGATTTTGGCCAATATATCAGGAGAACATGAAGTCAAAAGAGGTATACTAAATTTCAGCTTCAAAGGCATCGCCTTAAAGTTGCAAATCAGAGGCGCAGGCCTTTCAAGAGGCGTTCGAAAATTCTGCGTCTCTTCGTGAAACAGTCACTGTCTCGAAACACCTGCGCCACTTCTCGCTCTTTGATTTGCTCTCCGGAGACATTACTTTGTTCCATCTCTTTCGACGGCATGTTCTCCTGTTACAAAGCCCAATTTTGCGTATTCTCGAAATTTTCGCCAGATTTTGGCCAATAAATCAGGAGAAAATGAAGTTGAAAGAGGTATACTAAATTTGAGCTTCAAAGGCATCGCCTTAAAGTTGCAAATAAGAGGCGCAGGCCTTTCAAGAGGCTTTCGAAAATTCTGCGTCTCTTCGTGAAACAGTCACTGTCTCGAAACACCTGCGCCACTTCTCGCTCTTTGATTTGCTCTCCGGAGACATTACTTTGTTCCATCTCTTTCGACGGCATGTTCTCCTGTTACAAAGCCCAATTTTGTGCATTCTGAATATTTTCGCTAGATTTTGGCCAATATATCAGGAGAACATGAAGTGGAAAGATGTATACTAGATTTCAGCTTCAAAGGCATCGCTTAAAAGTATCAAATCAGAGGCGCAGGCCTTTCAAGAGGCGTTCGAAAATTCTGCGTCTCTTCGTTAATCAGTCACTGTCTCGAAACATCTGCGCCACATCTCTCTCTTTGATTTGCTCTCCGGAGACGTTACTTTGTGCCATCTCTTTCGACGGCATGTTCTCCTGTTACAAATCACAATTTTGTGCATTCTGAAAATTTTTGCTACATTTTGGCCAATATATCAGGAGAACATGAACTGGAAAGTGGTATACTAAATTTCAACTTCAAAGGCATCGCTTAAAAGTATCAAATCAGAGGCGCGGGCCTTTCAAGAGGCGTTCGAAAATTGTGCGACTCTTCGTTAAACAGTCACTGTCTCGAAACATCTGCGCCATTTCTCGCTCATTGATTTGCCCTCCGGAGACGTTACTTTGTGCCATCTCTTTCGACGGCATGTTCTCCTGTTACAAATCCCAATTTTGTGCATTCTGAAAATTTTTGCTACATTTTGGCCAATATATCAGGAGAACATGCAGTGGAAAGTGGTATACTAAATTTCAACTTCAAAGGCATCGCTTAAAAGTATCAAATCAGAGGCGCGGGCCTTTCAAGAGGCGTTCGAAAATTGTGCGACTCTTCGTTAAACAGTCACTGTCTCGAAACATCTGCGCCACTTCTCGCTCATTGATTTGCCCTCCGGAGACGTTACTTTGTGCCATCTCTTTCGACGGCATGTTCTCCTGTTACAAAGCCCAATTTTGTGCATTCTGAAAATTTTCGCCAGATTTTGGCCAGTATATCAGGAGAACATGAAGTCAAAAGAGGTATACTAAATTTCAGCTTCAAAGGCATCGCCTTAGAGTTGCAAATAGGAGGCGCAGGCCTTTCAAGAGGCGTTCGAAAATTCTGCGTCTCTTCGTTAATCAGTCACTGTCTCGAAACATCTGCGCCACTTCTCGCTCATTGATTTGCCCTCCGGAGACGTTACTTTGTGCCATCTCTTTCGACGGCATGTTGTCCTGTTACAAAGCCCAATTCTGTGGATTCTGAAAATTTTCGCCAGATTTTGGCCAATATATCAGGAGAACATGAAGTGGAAAGAGGTATACTAAATTTCAGCTTCAAAGGCATCGCCTTAAAGTTGCAAATCAGAGGCGCAGGCCTTTCAAGAGGCGTTCGAAAATTCTGCGTGTCTTCGTTAAACAGTCACTGTCTCGAAACATCAGCGCCACTTCTCGCTCTTTGATTTGCTCTCCGGAGACATTACTTTGTTCCATCTCTTTCGACGGCATGTTCTCCTGTTACAAAGCCCAATTTTGTGCATTCTGAAAATTTTCGCCAGATTTTGGCCAATATATCAGGAGAACATGAAGTCAAAAGAGGTATACTAAATTTCAGCTTCAGAGGCATCGCCTTAAAGTTGCAAATAGGAGGCGCAGGCCTTTCAAGAGGCGTTCGAAAATTCTGCGTCTCTTCGTGAAACAGTCACTGTCTCGAAACACCTGCGCCACTTCTCGCTCATTGATTTGCCCTCCGGAGACGTTACATTGTGCCATCTCTTTCGACGGCATGTTCTCCTGTTACAAAGCCCAATTTTGTGCATTCTGAAAATTTTCGCCAGATTTTGGCCAGTATATCAGGAGAACATGAAGTCAAAAGAGGTATACTAAATTTCAGCTTCAAAGGCATCGCCTTAGAGTTGCAAATAGGAGGCGCAGGCCTTTCAAGAGGCGTTCGAAAATTCTGCGTCTCTTCGTTAATCAGTCACTGTCTCGAAACATCTGCGCCACTTCTCGCTCATTGATTTGCCCTCCGGAGACGTTACTTTGTGCCATCTCTTTCGACGGCATGTTGTCCTGTTACAAAGCCCAATTCTGTGGATTCTGAAAATTTTCGCCAGATTTTGGCCAATATATCAGGAGAACATGAAGTCAAAAGAGGTATACTAAATTTTCAGCTTCAAAGGCATCGCCTTAAAGTTGCAAATCAGAGGCGCAGGCCTTTCAAGAGGCGTTCGAAAATTCTGCGTGTCTTCGTTAAACAGTCACTGTCTCGAAACATCAGCGCCACTTCTCGCTCTTTGATTTGCTCTCCGGAGACATTACTTTGTTCCATCTCTTTCGACGGCATGTTCTCCTGTTACAAAGCCCAATTCTGTGGATTCTGAAAATTTTCGCCAGATTTTGGCCAATATATCAGGAGAACATGAAGTGGAAAGAGGTATACTAAATTTCAGCTTCAAACGCATCGCTTAAAAGTATCAAATCAGAGGCGCAGGCCTCTCAAGAGGCGTTCGAAAATTGTGCGACTCTTCGTTAAACAGTCACTGTCTCGAAACATCTGCGCCACATCTCTCTCTTTGATTTGCTCTCCGGAGACGTTACTTTGTGCCATCTCTTTCGACGGCATGTTCTCCTGTTACAAATCCCAATTCTGTGGATTCTGAAAATTTTCGCCAGATTTTGGCCAATATATCAGGAGAACATGAAGTGGAAATAGGTATACTAAATTTCAGCTTCAAAGGCATCGCCTTAAAGTTGCAAATCAGAGGCGCAGGCCTTTCAAGAGGCGTTCGAAAATTCTGCGTGTCTTCGTTAAACAGTCACTGTCTCGAAACATCTGCGCCACTTTTCGCTCTTTGATTAGCTCTCCGGAGACATTACTTTGTTCCATCTCTTTCGACGGCATGTTCTCCTGTTACAAAGCCCAATTTTGTGCATTCTGAAAATTTTCGCCAGATTTTGGCCAATATATCAGGAGAACATGAAGTCAAATGAGGTATACTAAATTTCAGCTTCAAAGGCATCGCCTTAAAGTTGCAAATAAGAGGCGCAAGCCTTTCAAGAGGCGTTCGAAAATTCTGCGTCTCTTCGTTAATCAGTCACTGTCTCGAAACATCTGCGCCACATCTCGCTCTTTGATTTGCTCTCCGGAGACGTTACTTTGTGCCATCTCTTTCGACGGCATGTTCTCCTGTTACAAAGCCCAATTTTGTGCATTCTGAAAATTTTCGCCAGATTTTGACCAATATATCAGGAGAACATGAAGTCAAAAGAGGTATACTAAATTTCAGCTTCAGAGGCATCGCCTTAAAGTTGCAAATAGGAGGCGCAGGCCTTTCAAGAGGCGTTCGAAAATTCTGCGTCTCTTCGTTAAACAGTCACTGTCTCGAAACATCTGCGCCACTTCTCGCTCATTGATTTGCCCTCCGGAGACGTTACTTTGTGCCATCTCTTTCGACGGCATGTTCTCCTGTTACAAAGCCCAATTCTATGGATTCTGAAAATTTTCGCCAGATTTTGGCCAATATATCAGGAGAAGATGAAGTGGAAAGAGGTATACTAAATTTCAGCTTCAAAGGCATCGCCTTAAAGTTGCAAATCAGAGGCGCAGGCCTTTCAAGAGGCGTTCGAAAATTCTGCGTGTCTTCGTTAAACAGTCACTGTCTCGAAACATCTGCGCCACTTCTCGCTCTTTGATTTGCTCTCCGGAGACATTACTTTGTTCCATCTGTTGCGACGGCATGTTCTCCTGTTACAAAGCCCAATTTTGTGCATTCTGAAAATTTTCGCCAGATTTTGGCCAATATATCAGGAGAACATGAAGTGGAAAGATGTATACTAAATTTCAGCTTCAAAGGCATCGCCTTAAACTTGCAATTAAGAGGCGCAGGCCTTTCAAGAGGCGTTCGAAAATTGTGCGACTCTTCGTTAAACAGTCACTGTCTCGAAATATCTGCGCCACTTCTCGCTCATTGATTTGCCCTCCGGAGACGTTACTTTGTGCCATCTCTTTCGACGGCATGTTCTCCTGTTACAAAGCCCAATTTTGTGCATTCTGAAAATTTTCGCCAGATTTTGGCCAATATATCAGGAGAACATGAAGTCAAAAGAGGTATACTAAATTTCAGCTTCAAAGGCATCGCCTTAAAGTTGCAAATAGGAGGCGCAGGCCTTTCAAGAGGCGTTCGAAAATTCTGCGTCTCTTCGTTAAACAGTCACTGTCTCGAAACATCTGCGCCACTTCTCGCTCTTTGATTTGCTCTCCGGAGACATTAATTTGTTCCATCTCTTTCGACGGCATGTTCTCCTGTTACAAAGCCCAATTTTGTGCATTCTGAAAATTTTCGCCAGATTTTGGCCAATATATCAGGAGAACATGAAGTGGAAAGTGGTATACTAAATTTCAACTTCAAAGGCATCGCTTAAAAGTATCAAATAAGAGGCGCGGGCCTTTCAAGAGGCGTTCGAAAATTGTGCGACTCTTCGTTAAACAGTCACTGTCTCGAAACATCTGCGCCATTTCTCGCTCATTGATTTGCCCTCCGGAGACGTTACTTTGTGCCATCTCTTTCGACGGCATGTTCTCCTGTTACAAATCCCAATTTTGTGCATTCTGAAAATTTTTGCTACATTTTGGCCAATATATCAGGAGAACATGAAGTGGAAAGTGGTATACTAAATTTCAACTTCAAAGGCATCGCTTAAAAGTATCAAATCAGAGGCGCGGGCCTTTCAAGAGGCGTTCGAAAATTGTGCGACTCTTCGTTAAACAGTCACTGTCTCGAAACATCTGCGCCACTTCTCGCTCATTGATTTGCCCTCCGGAGACGTTACTTTGTGCCATCTCTTTCGACGGCATGTTCTCCTGTTACAAAGCCCAATTCCGTGGATTCTGAAAATTTTCGCCAGATTTTGGCCAATATATCAGGAGAACATGAAGTGGAAAAGGTATACTAAATTTCAGCTTCAAAGGCATCGCCTTAAACTTGCAATTAAGAGGCGCAGGCCTTTCAAGAGGCGTTCGAAAATTCTGCGTCTCTTCGTTAAACAGTCACTGTCTCGAAACATCTGCGCCACATCTCTCTCTTTGATTTGCTCTCCGGAGACGTTACTTTGTGCCATCTCTTTCGACGGCATGTTCTCCTGTTACAAATCCCAATTGTGTGCATTCTGAAAATTTTTGCTACATTTTGGCCAATATATCAGGAGAACATGAAGTTGAAAGAGGTATACTAAATTTGAGCTTCAAAGGCATCGCCTTAAAGTTGCAAATAAGAGGCGCAGGCCTTTCAAGAGGCTTTCGAAAATTCTGCGTCTCTTCGTGAAACAGTCACTGTCTCGAAACACCTGCGCCACTTCTCGCTCTTTGATTTGCTCTCCGGAGACATTACTTTGTTCCATCTCTTTCGACGGCATGTTCTCCTGTTACAAAGCCCAATTTTGTGCATTCTGAATATTTTCGCTAGATTTTGGCCAATATATCAGGAGAACATGAAGTGGAAAGATGTATACTAGATTTCAGCTTCAAAGGCATCGCTTAAAAGTATCAAATCAGAGGCGCAGGCCTTTCAAGAGGCGTTCGAAAATTCTGCGTCTCTTCGTTAATCAGTCACTGTCTCGAAACATCTGCGCCACATCTCTCTCTTTGATTTGCTCTCCGGAGACGTTACTTTGTGCCATCTCTTTCGACGGCATGTTCTCCTGTTACAAATCACAATTTTGTGCATTCTGAAAATTTTTGCTACATTTTGGCCAATATATCAGGAGAACATGAACTGGAAAGTGGTATACTAAATTTCAACTTCAAAGGCATCGCTTAAAAGTATCAAATCAGAGGCGCGGGCCTTTCAAGAGGCGTTCGAAAATTGTGCGACTCTTCGTTAAACAGTCACTGTCTCGAAACATCTGCGCCATTTCTCGCTCATTGATTTGCCCTCCGGAGACGTTACTTTGTGCCATCTCTTTCGACGGCATGTTCTCCTGTTACAAATCCCAATTTTGTGCATTCTGAAAATTTTTGCTACATTTTGGCCAATATATCAGGAGAACATGCAGTGGAAAGTGGTATACTAAATTTCAACTTCAAAGGCATCGCTTAAAAGTATCAAATCAGAGGCGCGGGCCTTTCAAGAGGCGTTCGAAAATTGTGCGACTCTTCGTTAAACAGTCACTGTCTCGAAACATCTGCGCCACTTCTCGCTCATTGATTTGCCCTCCGGAGACGTTACTTTGTGCCATCTCTTTCGACGGCATGTTCTCCTGTTACAAAGCCCAATTTTGTGCATTCTGAAAATTTTCGCCAGATTTTGGCCAGTATATCAGGAGAACATGAAGTCAAAAGAGGTATACTAAATTTCAGCTTCAAAGGCATCGCCTTAGAGTTGCAAATAGGAGGCGCAGGCCTTTCAAGAGGCGTTCGAAAATTCTGCGTCTCTTCGTTAATCAGTCACTGTCTCGAAACATCTGCGCCACTTCTCGCTCATTGATTTGCCCTCCGGAGACGTTACTTTGTGCCATCTCTTTCGACGGCATGTTGTCCTGTTACAAAGCCCAATTCTGTGGATTCTGAAAATTTTCGCCAGATTTTGGCCAATATATCAGGAGAACATGAAGTGGAAAGAGGTATACTAAATTTCAGCTTCAAAGGCATCGCCTTAAAGTTGCAAATCAGAGGCGCAGGCCTTTCAAGTGGCGTTCGAAAATTCTGCGTGTCTTCGTTAAACAGTCACTGTCTCGAAACATCAGCGCCACTTCTCGCTCTTTGATTTGCTCTCCGGAGACATTACTTTGTTCCATCTCTTTCGACGGCATGTTCTCCTGTTACAAAGCCCAATTTTGTGCATTCTGAAAATTTTCGCCAGATTTTGGCCAATATATCAGGAGAACATGAAGTCAAAAGAGGTATACTAAATTTCAGCTTCAGAGGCATCGCCTTAAAGTTGCAAATAGGAGGCGCAGGCCTTTCAAGAGGCGTTCGAAAATTCTGCGTCTCTTCGTGAAACAGTCACTGTCTCGAAACACCTGCGCCACTTCTCGCTCATTGATTTGCCCTCCGGAGACGTTACATTGTGCCATCTCTTTCGACGGCATGTTCTCCTGTTACAAAGCCCAATTTTGTGCATTCTGAAATTTTCGCCAGATTTTGGCCAGTATATCAGGAGAACATGAAGTCAAAAGAGGTATACTAAATTTCAGCTTCAAAGGCATCGCCTTAGAGTTGCAAATAGGAGGCGCAGGCCTTTCAAGAGGCGTTCGAAATTCTGCGTCTCTTCGTTAATCAGTCACTGTCTCGAAACATCTGCGCCACTTCTCGCTCATTGATTTGCCCTCCGGAGACGTTACTTTGTGCCATCTCTTTCGACGGCATGTTGTCCTGTTACAAAGCCCAATTCTGTGGATTCTGAAAATTTTCGCCAGATTTTGGCCAATATATCAGGAGAACATGAAGTCAAAAGAGGTATACTAAATTTTCAGCTTCAAAGGCATCGCCTTAAAGTTGCAAATCAGAGGCGCAGGCCTTTCAAGAGGCGTTCGAAAATTCTGCGTGTCTTCGTTAAACAGTCACTGTCTCGAAACATCAGCGCCACTTCTCGCTCTTTGATTTGCTCTCCGGAGACATTACTTTGTTCCATCTCTTTCGACGGCATGTTCTCCTGTTACAAAGCCCAATTCTGTGGATTCTGAAAATTTTCGCCAGATTTTGGCCAATATATCAGGAGAACATGAAGTGGAAAGAGGTATACTAAATTTCAGCTTCAAACGCATCGCTTAAAAGTATCAAATCAGAGGCGCAGGCCTCTCAAGAGGCGTTCGAAAATTGTGCGACTCTTCGTTAAACAGTCACTGTCTCGAAACATCTGCGCCACATCTCTCTCTTTGATTTGCTCTCCGGAGACGTTACTTTGTGCCATCTCTTTCGACGGCATGTTCTCCTGTTACAAATCCCAATTCTGTGGATTCTGAAAATTTTCGCCAGATTTTGGCCAATATATCAGGAGAACATGAAGTGGAAATAGGTATACTAAATTTCAGCTTCAAAGGCATCGCCTTAAAGTTGCAAATCAGAGGCGCAGGCCTTTCAAGAGGCGTTCGAAAATTCTGCGTGTCTTCGTTAAACAGTCACTGTCTCGAAACATCTGCGCCACTTTTCGCTCTTTGATTAGCTCTCCGGAGACATTACTTTGTTCCATCTCTTTCGACGGCATGTTCTCCTGTTACAAAGCCCAATTTTGTGCATTCTGAAAATTTTCGCCAGATTTTGGCCAATATATCAGGAGAACATGAAGTCAAATGAGGTATACTAAATTTCAGCTTCAAAGGCATCGCCTTAAAGTTGCAAATAAGAGGCGCAAGCCTTTCAAGAGGCGTTCGAAAATTCTGCGTCTCTTCGTTAATCAGTCACTGTCTCGAAACATCTGCGCCACATCTCGCTCTTTGATTTGCTCTCCGGAGACGTTACTTTGTGCCATCTCTTTCGACGGCATGTTCTCCTGTTACAAAGCCCAATTTTGTGCATTCTGAAAATTTTCGCCAGATTTTGACCAATATATCAGGAGAACATGAAGTCAAAAGAGGTATACTAAATTTCAGCTTCAGAGGCATCGCCTTAAAGTTGCAAATAGGAGGCGCAGGCCTTTCAAGAGGCGTTCGAAAATTCTGCGTCTCTTCGTTAAACAGTCACTGTCTCGAAACATCTGCGCCACTTCTCGCTCATTGATTTGCCCTCCGGAGACGTTACTTTGTGCCATCTCTTTCGACGGCATGTTCTCCTGTTACAAAGCCCAATTCTATGGATTCTGAAAATTTTCGCCAGATTTTGGCCAATATATCAGGAGAAGATGAAGTGGAAAGAGGTATACTAAATTTCAGCTTCAAAGGCATCGCCTTAAAGTTGCAAATCAGAGGCGCAGGCCTTTCAAGAGGCGTTCGAAAATTCTGCGTGTCTTCGTTAAACAGTCACTGTCTCGAAACATCTGCGCCACTTCTCGCTCTTTGATTTGCTCTCCGGAGACATTACTTTGTTCCATCTGTTGCGACGGCATGTTCTCCTGTTACAAAGCCCAATTTTGTGCATTCTGAAAATTTTCGCCAGATTTTGGCCAATATATCAGGAGAACATGAAGTGGAAAGATGTATACTAAATTTCAGCTTCAAAGGCATCGCCTTAAACTTGCAATTAAGAGGCGCAGGCCTTTCAAGAGGCGTTCGAAAATTGTGCGACTCTTCGTTAAACAGTCACTGTCTCGAAATATCTGCGCCACTTCTCGCTCATTGATTTGCCCTCCGGAGACGTTACTTTGTGCCATCTCTTTCGACGGCATGTTCTCCTGTTACAAAGCCCAATTTTGTGCATTCTGAAAATTTTCGCCAGATTTTGGCCAATATATCAGGAGAACATGAAGTCAAAAGAGGTATACTAAATTTCAGCTTCAAAGGCATCGCCTTAAAGTTGCAAATAGGAGGCGCAGGCCTTTCAAGAGGCGTTCGAAAATTCTGCGTCTCTTCGTTAAACAGTCACTGTCTCGAAACATCTGCGCCACTTCTCGCTCTTTGATTTGCTCTCCGGAGACATTACTTTGTTCCATCTCTTTCGACGGCATGTTCTCCTGTTACAAAGCCCAATTTTGTGCATTCTGAAAATTTTCGCCAGATTTTGGCCAATATATCAGGAGAACATGAAGTGGAAAGTGGTATACTAAATTTCAACTTCAAAGGCATCGCTTAAAAGTATCAAATAAGAGGCGCGGGCCTTTCAAGAGGCGTTCGAAAATTGTGCGACTCTTCGTTAAACAGTCACTGTCTCGAAACATCTGCGCCATTTCTCGCTCATTGATTTGCCCTCCGGAGACGTTACTTTGTGCCATCTCTTTCGACGGCATGTTCTCCTGTTACAAATCCCAATTTTGTGCATTCTGAAAATTTTTGCTACATTTTGGCCAATATATCAGGAGAACATGAAGTGGAAAGTGGTATACTAAATTTCAACTTCAAAGGCATCGCTTAAAAGTATCAAATCAGAGGCGCGGGCCTTTCAAGAGGCGTTCGAAAATTGTGCGACTCTTCGTTAAACAGTCACTGTCTCGAAACATCTGCGCCACTTCTCGCTCATTGATTTGCCCTCCGGAGACGTTACTTTGTGCCATCTCTTTCGACGGCATGTTCTCCTGTTACAAAGCCCAATTCCGTGGATTCTGAAAATTTTCGCCAGATTTTGGCCAATATATCAGGAGAACATGAAGTGGAAAAGGTATACTAAATTTCAGCTTCAAAGGCATCGCCTTAAACTTGCAATTAAGAGGCGCAGGCCTTTCAAGAGGCGTTCGAAAATTCTGCGTCTCTTCGTTAAACAGTCACTGTCTCGAAACATCTGCGCCACATCTCTCTCTTTGATTTGCTCTCCGGAGACGTTACTTTGTGCCATCTCTTTCGACGGCATGTTCTCCTGTTACAAATCCCAATTGTGTGCATTCTGAAAATTTTTGCTACATTTTGGCCAATATATCAGGAGAACATGAAGTGGAAAGTGGTATACTAAATTTCAACTTCAAAGGCATCGCTTAAAAGTATCAAATCAGAGGCGCGGGCCTTTCAAGAGGCGTTCGAAAATTGTGCGACTCTTCGTTAAACAGTCACTGTCTCGAAACATCTGCGCCATTTCTCGCTCATTGATTTGCCCTCCGGAGACGTTACTTTGTGCCATCTCTTTCGACGGCATGTTCTCCTGTTACAAAGCCCAATTTTGTGCATTCTGAAAATTTTCGCCAGATTTTGGCCAATATATCAGGAGAACAGGAAGTCAAAAGAGGTATACTTAATTTCAGTTTCAAAGGCATCGCCTTAAAGTTGCAAATCAGAGGCGCAGGCCTTTCAAGAGGCTTTCGAAAATTCTGTGTCTCTTCGTGAAACAGTCACTGTCTCGAAACACCTGCGCCATTTCTCGCTCATTGATTTGCCCTCCGGAGACGTTACATTGTGCCATCTCTTTCGACGGCATGTTCTCCTGTTACAAAGCCCAATTTTGTGCATTCTGAAAATTTTCGCCAGATTTTGGCCAGTATATCAGGAGAACATGAAGTCAAAAGAGGTATACTAAATTTCAGCTTCAAAGGCATCGCCTTAGAGTTGCAAATAGGAGGCGCAGGCCTTTCAAGAGGCGTTCGAAAATTCTGCGTCTCTTCGTTAATCAGTCACTGTCTCGAAACATCTGCGCCACTTCTCGCTCATTGATTTGCCCTCCGGAGACGTTACATTGTGCCATCTCTTTCGACGGCATGTTCTCCTGTTACAAAGCCCAATTCTGTGGATTCTGAAAATTTTCGCCAGATTTTGGCCAATATATCAGGAGAACATGAAGTGGAAAGAGGTATACTAAATTTCAGCTTCAAAGGCATCGCCTTAAAGTTGCAAATCAGAGGCGCAGGCCTTTCAAGAGGCGTTCGAAAATTCTGCGTGTCTTCGTTAAACAGTCACTGTCTCGAAACATCTGCGCCACTTTTCGCTCTTTGATTAGCTCTCCGGAGACATTACTTTGTTCCATCTCTTTCGACGGCATGTTCTCCTGTTACAAAGCCCAATTTTGTGCATTCTGAAAATTTTCGCCAGATTTTGGCCAATATATCAGGAGAACATGAAGTCAAATGAGGTATACTAAATTTCAGCTTCAAAGGCATCGCCTTAAAGTTGCAAATAAGAGGCGCAAGCCTTTCAAGAGGCGTTCGAAAATTCTGCGTCTCTTCGTTAATCAGTCACTGTCTCGAAACATCTGCGCCACATCTCGCTCTTTGATTTGCTCTCCGGAGACGTTACTTTGTGCCATCTCTTTCGACGGCATGTTCTCCTGTTACAAAGCCCAATTTTGTGCATTCTGAAAATTTTCGCCAGATTTTGACCAATATATCAGGAGAACATGAAGTCAAAAGAGGTATACTAAATTTCAGCTTCAGAGGCATCGCCTTAAAGTTGCAAATAGGAGGCGCAGGCCTTTCAAGAGGCGTTCGAAAATTCTGCGTCTCTTCGTTAAACAGTCACTGTCTCGAAACATCTGCGCCACTTTTCGCTCTTTGATTAGCTCTCCGGAGACATTACTTTGTTCCATCTCTTTCGACGGCATGTTCTCCTGTTACAAAGCCCAATTTTGTGCATTCTGAAAATTTTCGCCAGATTTTGGCCAATATATCAGGAGAACATGAAGTCAAATGAGGTATACTAAATTTCAGCTTCAAAGGCATCGCCTTAAAGTTGCAAATAAGAGGCGCAAGCCTTTCAAGAGGCGTTCGAAAATTCTGCGTCTCTTCGTTAATCAGTCACTGTCTCGAAACATCTGCGCCACATCTCGCTCTTTGATTTGCTCTCCGGAGACGTTACTTTGTGCCATCTCTATCGACGGCATGTTCTCCTGTTACAAAGCCCAATTTTGTGCATTCTGAAAATTTTCGCCAGATTTTGGCCAGTATATCAGGAGAACATGAAGTCAAAAGAGGTATACTAAATTTCAGCTTCAAAGGCATCGCCTTAGAGTTGCAAATAGGAGGCGCAGGCCTTTCAAGAGGCGTTCGAAAATTCTGCGTCTCTTCGTTAATCAGTCACTGTCTCGAAACATCTGCGCCACTTCTCGCTCATTGATTTGCCCTCCGGAGACGTTACATTGTGCCATCTCTTTCGACGGCATGTTCTCCTGTTACAAAGCCCAATTCTGTGGATTCTGAAAATTTTCGCCAGATTTTGCCCAATATATCAGGAGAACATGAAGTGGAAAGAGGTATACTAAATTTCAGCTTCAAAGGCATCGCCTTAAAGTTGCAAATCAGAGGCGCAGGCCTTTCAAGAGGCGTTCGAAAATTCTGCGTGTCTTCCTTAAACAGTCACTGTCTCGAAACACCTGCGCCACTTCTCGCTCATTGATTTGCCCTCCGGAGACGTTACATTGTGCCATCTCTTTCGACGGCATGTTCTCCTGTTACAAAGCCCAATTTTGTGCATTCTGAAAATTTTCGCCAGATTTTGGCCAGTATATCAGGAGAACATGAAGTCAAAAGAGGTATACTAAATTTCAGCTTCAGAGGCATCGCCTTAAAGTTGCAAATAGGAGGCGCAGGCCTTTCAAGAGGCGTTCGAAAATTCTGCGTCTCTTCGTGAAACAGTCACTGTCTCGAAACACCTGCGCCACTTCTCGCTCATTGATTTGCCCTCCGGAGACGTTACATTGTGCCATCTCTTTCGACGGCATGTTCTCCTGTTACAAAGCCCAATTTTGTGCATTCTGAAAATTTTCGCCAGATTTTGGCCAGTATATCAGGAGAACATGAAGTCAAAAGAGGTATACTAAATTTCAGCTTCAAAGGCATCGCCTTAGAGTTGCAAATAGGAGGCGCAGGCCTTTCAAGAGGCGTTCGAAAATTCTGCGTCTCTTCGTTAATCAGTCACTGTCTCGAAACATCTGCGCCACTTCTCGCTCATTGATTTGCCCTCCGGAGACGTTACTTTGTGCCATCTCTTTCGACGGCATGTTCTCCTGTTACAAAGCCCAATTCTGTGGATTCTGAAAATTTTCGCCAGATTTTGGCCAATATATCAGGAGAACATGAAGTGGAAAGAGGTATACTAAATTTCAGCTTCAAATGCATCGCCTTAAAGTTGCAAATCAGAGGCGCAGGCCTTTCAAGAGGCGTTCGAAAATTCTGCGTGTCTTCGTTAAACAGTCACTGTCTCGAAACATCAGCGCCACTTCTCGCTCTTTGATTTGCTCTCCGGAGACATTACTTTGTTCCATCTCTTTCGACGGCATGTTCTCCTGTTACAAAGCCCAATTCTGTGGATTCTGAAAATTTTCGCCAGATTTTGGCCAATATATCAGGAGAACATGAAGTGGAAAGAGGTATACTAAATTTCAGCTTCAAAGGCATCGCCTTAAAGTTGCAAATAAGAGGCGCAGGCCTTTCAAGAGGCGTTCGAAAATTCTGCGTCTCTTCGTTAATCAGTCACTGTCTCGAAACATCTGCGCCACTTCTCGCTCATTGATTTGCCCTCCGGAGACGTTACTTTGTGCCATCTCTTTCGACGGCATGTTCTCCTGTTACAAAGCCCAATTTTGTGCATTCTGAAAATTTTCGCCAGATTTTGGCCAATATATCAGGAGAACATGAAGTCAAAAGAGGTATACTAAATTTCAGCTTCAAAGGCATCGCCTTAAAGTTGCAAATAGGAGGCGCAGGCCTTTCAAGAGGCGTTCGAAAATTCTGCGTCTCTTCGTTAAACAGTCACTGTCTCGAAACATCTGCGCCACTTCTCGCTCTTTGATTTGCTCTCCGGAGACATTACTTTGTTCCATCTCTTTCGACGGCATGTTCTCCTGTTACAAAGCCCAATTTTGTGCATTCTGAAAATTTTCGCCAGATTTTGGCCAATATATCAGGAGAAGATGAAGTGGAAAGAGGTATACTAAATTTCAGCTTCAAAGGCATCGCCTTAAAGTTGCAAATAAGAGGGGCAGGCCTTTCTGGAGGCGTTCGAAAATTCTGCGTCTCTTCGTTAAACAGTCACTGTCTCGAAACGTCTGCGCCTCTTCTCGCTCTTTGATTTGTTCTCCGGAGACGTTACTTTGTGCCATCTCTTTCGACGGCATGTTCTCCTGTTACAAAGCCCAATTCTGTGCATTCTGAAAATTTTCGCCAGATTTTGGCCAATATATCAGGAGAACATGAAGTGGATAGAGGTATACTAAATTTCAGCTTCAAAGGCATCGCCTTAAAGTTGCAAATCAGAGGCGCAGGCCTTTCAAGAGGCGTTCGAAAATTCTGCGTCCCTTCGTTAAGCAGTCACTGTCTCGAAACACCTGCGCCACTTCTCGCTCCTTGATTTGCTCACCGGAGACGTTACTTTGTGCCATCTCTTTCGACGGCAAGTTTGCCTGTTACAAAGCCCAATGTTGTGCATTCTGAAAATTTTCGCCAGATTTTGGCCAATATATCAGGAGAACATGAAGTGGATAGAGGTATATAATAAATTTCAGCTTCAAAGGCATCGCCTTAAATTTGCAATTACGAGGCGCAGGCCTTTCAAGAGGCGTTCGAAAATTCTGCGTCTCTTCGTTAATCAGTCACTGTCTCGAAACATCTGCGCCACATCTCGCTCATTGATTTGCTCTCCGGAGACGTTACTTTGTGCCATCTCTTTCGACGGCATGTTCTCCTGTTACAAAGCCCAATTTTGTGCATTCTGAAAATTTTCGCCAGATTTTGGCCAATATATGAGGAGAACATGAAGTCAAAAGAGGTATACTAAATTTCAGCTTCAGAGGCATCGCCTTAAAGTTGCAAATAGGAGGCGCAGGCCTTTCAAGAGGCGTTCGAAAATTCTGCGTCTCTTCGTTAAACAGTCACTGTCTCGAAACATCTGCGCCACTTCTCGCTCATTGATTTGCTCTCCGGAGACGTTACTTTGTGCCATCTCTTTCGACGGCATGTTCTCCTGTTACAAAGCCCAATTCTATGGATTCTGAAAATTTTCGCCAGATTTTGGCCAATATATCAGGAGAACATGAAGTGGAAAGAGGTATACTAAATTTCAGCTTCAAACGCATCGCTTAAAAGTATCAAATCAGAGGCGCAGGCCTCTCAAGAGGCGTTCGAAAATTGTGCGACTCTTCGTTAAACAGTCACTGTCTCGAAACATCTGCGCCACATCTCTCTCTTTGATTTGCTCTCCGGAGACGTTACTTTGTGCCATCTCTTTCGACGGCATGTTCTCCTGTTACAAATCCCAATTCTGTGGATTCTGAAAATTTTCGCCAGATTTTGGCCAATATATCAGGAGAACATGAAGTGGAAATAGGTATACTAAATTTCAGCTTCAAAGGCATCGCCTTAAAGTTGCAAATCAGAGGCGCAGGCCTTTCAAGAGGCGTTCGAAAATTCTGCGTGTCTTCGTTAAGCAGTCACTGTCTCGAAACATCTGCGCCACTTTTCGCTCTTTGATTTGCTCTCCGGAGACATTACTTTGTTCCATCTCTTTCGACGGCATGATCTCCTGTTACAAAGCCCAATTTTGTGCATTCTGAAAATTTTCGCCAGATTTTGGCCAATATATCAGGAGAACATGAAGTCAAATGAGGTATACTAAATTTCAGCTTCAAAGGCATCGCCTTAAAGTTGCAAATAAGAGGCGCAGGCCTTTCAAGAGGCGTTCGAAAATTCTGCGTCTCTTCGTTAATCAGTCACTGTCTCGAAACATCTGCGCCACATCTCGCTCTTTGATTTGCTCTCCGGAGACGTTACTTTGTGCCATCTCTTTCGACGGCATGTTCTCCTGTTACAAAGCCCAATTTTGTGCATTCTGAAAATTTTCGCCAGATTTTGGCCAATATATCAGGAGAACATGAAGTCAAAAGAGGTATACTAAATTTCAGCTTCAGAGGCATCGCCTTAAAGTTGCAAATAGGAGGCGCAGGCCTTTCAAGAGGCGTTCGAAAATTCTGCGTCTCTTCGTTAAACAGTCACTGTCTCGAAACATCTGCGCCACTTCTCGCTCATTGATTTGCCCTCCGGAGACGTTACTTTGTGCCATCTCTTTCGACGGCATGTTCTCCTGTTACAAAGCCCAATTCTATGGATTCTGAAAATTTTCGCCAGATTTTGGCCAATATATCAGGAGAAGATGAAGTGGAAAGAGGTATACTAAATTTCAGCTTCAAAGGCATCGCCTTAAAGTTGCAAATCAGAGGCGCAGGCCTTTCAAGAGGCGTTCGAAATTTCTGCGTCTCTTCGTTAATCAGTCACTGTCTCGAAACATCTGCGCCACATCTCGCTCATTGATTTGCTCTCCGGAGACGTTACTTTGTGCCATCTCTTTCGACGGCATGTTCTCCTGTTACAAAGCCCAATTTTGTGCATTCTGAAAATTTTCGCCAGATTTTGGCCAATATATGAGGAGAACATGAAGTCAAAAGAGGTATACTAAATTTCAGCTTCAGAGGCATCGCCTTAAAGTTGCAAATAGGAGGCGCAGGCCTTTCAAGAGGCGTTCGAAAATTCTGCGTCTCTTCGTTAAACAGTCACTGTCTCGAAACATCTGCGCCACTTCTCGCTCATTGATTTGCCCTCCGGAGACGTTACTTTGTGCCATCTCTTTCGACGGCATGTTCTCCTGTTACAAAGCCCAATTTTGTGCATTCTGAAAATTTTCGCCAGATTTTGGCCAATATATCAGGAGAACATGAAGTCAAAAGAGGTATACTAAATTTCAGCTTCAAAGGCATCGCCTTAAAGTTGCAAATAGGAGGCGCAGGCCTTTCAAGAGGCGTTCGAAAATTCTGCGTCTCTTCGTTAAACAGTCACTGTCTCGAAACATCTGCGCCACTTCTCGCTCTTTGATTTGCTCTCCGGAGACATTACTTTGTTCCATCTCTTTCGACGGCATGTTCTCCTGTTACAAAGCCCAATTTTGTGCATTCTGAAAATTTTCGCCAGATTTTGGCCAATATATCAGGAGAAGATGAAGTGGAAAGAGGTATACTAAATTTCAGCTTCAAAGGCATCGCCTTAAAGTTGCAAATAAGAGGGGCAGGCCTTTCTGGAGGCGTTCGAAAATTCTGCGTCTCTTCGTTAAACAGTCACTGTCTCGAAACGTCTGCGCCTCTTCTCGCTCTTTGATTTGTTCTCCGGAGACGTTACTTTGTGCCATCTCTTTCGACGGCATGTTCTCCTGTTACAAAGCCCAATTCTGTGCATTCTGAAAATTTTCGCCAGATTTTGGCCAATATATCAGGAGAACATGAAGTGGATAGAGGTATACTAAATTTCAGCTTCAAAGGCATCGCCTTAAAGTTGCAAATCAGAGGCGCAGGCCTTTCAAGAGGCGTTCGAAAATTCTGCGTCCCTTCGTTAAGCAGTCACTGTCTCGAAACACCTGCGCCACTTCTCGCTCCTTGATTTGCTCACCGGAGACGTTACTTTGTGCCATCTCTTTCGACGGCAAGTTTGCCTGTTACAAAGCCCAATGTTGTGCATTCTGAAAATTTTCGCCAGATTTTGGCCAATATATCAGGAGAACATGAAGTGGATAGAGGTATATAATAAATTTCAGCTTCAAAGGCATCGCCTTAAATTTGCAATTACGAGGCGCAGGCCTTTCAAGAGGCGTTCGAAAATTCTGCGTCTCTTCGTTAATCAGTCACTGTCTCGAAACATCTGCGCCACATCTCGCTCATTGATTTGCTCTCCGGAGACGTTACTTTGTGCCATCTCTTTCGACGGCATGTTCTCCTGTTACAAAGCCCAATTTTGTGCATTCTGAAAATTTTCGCCAGATTTTGGCCAATATATGAGGAGAACATGAAGTCAAAAGAGGTATACTAAATTTCAGCTTCAGAGGCATCGCCTTAAAGTTGCAAATAGGAGGCGCAGGCCTTTCAAGAGGCGTTCGAAAATTCTGCGTCTCTTCGTTAAACAGTCACTGTCTCGAAACATCTGCGCCACTTCTCGCTCATTGATTTGCCCTCCGGAGACGTTACTTTGTGCCATCTCTTTCGACGGCATGTTCTCCTGTTACAAAGCCCAATTCTATGGATTCTGAAAATTTTCGCCAGATTTTGGCCAATATATCAGGAGAAGATGAAGTGGAAAGAGGTATACTAAATTTCAGCTTCAAAGGCATCGCCTTAAAGTTGCAAATCAGAGGCGCAGGCCTTTCAAGAGGCGTTCGAAAATTCTGCGTGTCTTCGTTAAACAGTCACTGTCTCGAAACATCTGCGCCACTTCTCGCTCTTTGATTTGCTCTCCGGAGACATTACTTTGTTCCATCTGTTGCGACGGCATGTTCTCCTGTTACAAAGCCCAATTTTGTGCATTCTGAAAATTTTCGCCAGATTTTGGCCAATATATCAGGAGAACATGAAGTGGAAAGATGTATACTAGATTTCAGCTTCAAAGGCATCGCTTAAAAGTATCAAATCAGAGGCGCAGGCCTTTCAAGAGGCGTTCGAAAATTGTGCGACTCTTCGTTAAACAGTCACTGTCTCGAAACATCTGCGCCACTTCTCGCTCATTGATTTGCCCTCCGGAGACGTTACTTTGTGCCATCTCTTTCGACGGCATGTTCTCCTGTTACAAAGCCCAATTTTGTGCATTCTGAAAATTTTCGCCAGATTTTGGCCAATATATCAGGAGAACATGAAGTCAAATGAGGTATACTAAATTTCAGCTTCAAAGGCATCGCCTTAAAGTTGCAAATAAGAGGCGCAGGCCTTTCAAGAGGCGTTCGAAAATTCTGCGTCTCTTCGTTAATCAGTCACTGTCTCGAAACATCTGCGCCACATCTCGCTCTTTGATTTGCTCTCCGGAGACGTTACTTTGTGCCATCTCTTTCGACGGCATGTTCTCCTGTTACAAAGCCCAATTCTGTGGATTCTGAAAATTTTCGCCAGATTTTGGCCAATATATCAGGAGAACATGAAGTGGAAAGAGGTATACTAAATTTCAGCTTCAAAGGCATCGCCTTAAAGTTGCAAATCAGAGGCGCAGGCCTTTCAAGAGGCGTTCGAAAATTCTGCGTGTCTTCGTTAAACAGTCACTGTCTCGAAACATCAGCGCCACTTCTCGCTCTTTGATTTGCTCTCCGGAGACATTACTTTGTTCCATCTCTTTCGACGGCATGTTCTCCTGTTACAAAGCCCAATTCTGTGGATTCTGAAAATTTTCGCCAGATTTTGGCCAATATATCAGGAGAACATGAAGTGGAAAGAGGTATACTAAATTTCAGCTTCAAACGCATCGCTTAAAAGTATCAAATCAGAGGCGCAGGCCTCTCAAGAGGCGTTCGAAAATTGTGCGACTCTTCGTTAAACAGTCACTGTCTCGAAACATCTGCGCCACATCTCTCTCTTTGATTTGCTCTCCGGAGACGTTACTTTGTGCCATCTCTTTCGACGGCATGTTCTCCTGTTACAAATCCCAATTCTGTGGATTCTGAAAATTTTCGCCAGATTTTGGCCAATATATCAGGAGAACATGAAGTGGAAAGAGGTATACTAAATTTCAGCTTCAAAGGCATCGCCTTAAAGTTGCAAATCAGAGGCGCAGGCCTTTCAAGAGGCGTTCGAAAATTCTGCGTGTCTTCGTTAAGCAGTCACTGTCTCGAAACATCTGCGCCACTTTTCGCTCTTTGATTTGCTCTCCGGAGACATTACTTTGTTCCATCTCTTTCGACGGCATGTTCTCCTGTTACAAAGCCCAATTTTGTGCATTCTGAAAATTTTCGCCAGATTTTGGCCAATATATCAGGAGAACATGAAGTCAAATGAGGTATACTAAATTTCAGCTTCAAAGGCATCGCCTTAAAGTTGCAAATAAGAGGCGCAGGCCTTTCAAGAGGCTTTCGAAAATTCTGCGTCTCTTCGTGAAACAGTCACTGTCTCGAAACACCTGCGCCACTTCTCGCTCTTTGATTTGCTCTCCGGAGACATTACTTTGTTCCATCTCTTTCGTCGGCATGTTCTCCTGTTACAAAGCCCAATTTTGTGTATTCTCGAAATTTTCGCCAGATTTTGTCCAATAAATCAGGAGAAAATGAAGTGGAAAGAGGTATACTAAATTTCAGCTTCAAAGGCATCGCCTTAAAGTTGCAAATCAGAGGCGCAGGCCTTTCAAGAGGCGTTCGAAAATTGTGCGACTCTTCGTTAAACAGTCACTGGCTCGAAACATTTGCGCCACTTCTCGCTCATGGATTTGCCCTCCGGAGACGTTACTTTGTGCCATCTCTTTCGACGGCATGTTCTCCTGTTTCAAAGCCCAATTCTGTGGATTCTGAAAATTTTCCCCAGATTTTGGCCAAAATATCAGGAGAACATGAAGTGGAAAGAGGTATACTAAATTTTAGCTTCAAAGGCATCGCTTAAAAGTATCAAATCAGAGGCGCAGGCCTTTCAAGAGGCGTTCGAAAATTGTGCGACTCTTCGTTAAACAGTCACTGGCTCGAAACATCTGCGCCACTTCTCGCTCATGGATTTGCCCTCCGGAGACGTTACTTTGTGCCATCTCTTTCGACGGCATGTTCTCCGGTTACAAAGCCCAATTCTGTGGATTCTGAAAATTTTCGCCAGATTTTGGCCAATATATCAGGAGAACATGAAGTGGAAATAGGTATACTAAATTTCAGCTTCAAAGGCATCGCCTTAAAGTTGCAAATCAGAGGCGCAGGCCTTTCAAGAGGCGTTCGAAAATTCTGCGTGTCTTCGTTAAACAGTCACTGTCTCGAAACATCTGCGCCATTTCTCGCTCTTTGATTTGCTCTCCGGAGACCTTACTTGGTTCCATCTCTTTCGACGGCATGTTCTCCTGTTACAAAGCCCCATTTTGTTCATTCTGAAAATGTTCGCCAGATTTTGGCCAATATATCAGGAGAACATGAAGTCAAAAGAGGTATACTAAATTTCAGCTTCAAAGGCATCGCCTTAAAGTTGCAATTAAGAGGCGCAGGCCTTTCAAGAGGCTTTCGAAAATTCTGCGTCTCTTCGTGAAACAGTCACTGTCTCGAAACACCTGCACCACTTCTCGCTCTTTCGTTTGCTGTCCGCAGACGTTACTTTGTGCCACCTCTTTCGACGGCATGTTCTCCTGTTAAAAAGTCCAATTTTGTGTATTCTCGAAATTTTCGCCAGATTTTGGCCAATAAATCAGGAGAAAATGAAGTGGAAAGAGGTATACTAAATTTCAGCCTCAAAGGCATCGCCTTAAAGTTGCAAATAAGAGGCGCAGGCCTTTCAAGAGGCGTTCGAAAATTCTGCGTCTCTTCGTTAATCAGTCACTGTCTCGAAACATATGCGCCACATCTCGCTCTTTGATTTGCTCTCCGGAGACGTTACTTTGTGCCATCCCTTTGGACGGCATGTTCTCCTGTTACAAAGCCCAATTTTGTGCATTCTGAAAATTTTCGCCAGATTTTCGCCAATATTTCAGGAGAACATGAAGCGGAAAGAGGTATACTAAATTTCAGCTTCAAAGGCATCGCTTAAAAGTATCAAATCAGAGGCGCAGGCCTTTCAAGAGGCGTTCGAAAATTGTGCGACTCTTCGTTAAACAGTCACTGGCTCGAAACATCTGCGCCACTTCTCGCTCATGGATTTGCCCTCCGGAGACGTTACTTTGTGGCCATCTCTTTCGACGGCATGTTCTCCGGTTACAAAGCCCAATTCTGTGGATTCTGAAAATTTTCGCCAGATTTTGGCCAATATATCAGGAGAACATGAAGTGGAAAGAGGTATACTAAATTTTAGCTTCAAAGGCATCGCTTAAAAGTATCAAATCAGAGGCGCAGGCCTTTCAAGAGGCGTTCGAAAATTGTGCGACTCTTCGTTAAACAGTCACTGGCTCGAAACATCTGCGCCACTTCTCGCTCATGGATTTGCCCTCCGGAGACGTTACTTTGTGCCATCTCTTTCGACGGCATGTTCTCCGGTTACAAAGCCCAATTCTGTGGATTCTGAAAATTTTCGCCAGATTTTGGCCAATATATCAGGAGAACATGAAGTGGAAAGAGGTATACTAAATTTCAGCTTCAAAGGCATTGCCTTAAAGTTGCAAATCAGAGGCGCAGGCCTTTCAAGAGGCGTTCGAAAATTCTGCGTGTCTTCGTTAAACAGTCACTGTCTCGAAACCTCTGCGCCACTTCTCGCTCTTTGATTTGCACTCCGGAGACGTTACTTTGTGCCATCTGTTTCGACGGCATGTTCTCCTGTTACAAAGCCCAATTCTGTGCATTCTGAAAATTTTCGCCAGATTTTGGCCAATATATCAGGAGAACATGAAGTGGAAAGAGGTATACTAAATTTCAGCTTCAAAGGCATCGCTTAAAAGTATCAAATCAGAGGCGCAGGCCTTGCAAGAGGCGTTCGAAAATTGTGCGACTCATCGTTAAACAGTCACTGTCTCGAAACATCTGCGCCACTTCTCGCTCATTGATTTGCCCTCCGGAGACGTTACTTTGTGCCATCTCTTTCGACGGCATGTTCTCCTGTTACAAAGCCCAATTCTGTGGATTCTGAAAATTTTCGCCAGATTTTGGCCAATATATCAGGAGAACATGAAGTGGAAAGAGGTATACTAAATTTCAGCTTCAAAGGCATTGCCTTAAAGTTGCAAATCAGATGCGCAGGCCTTTCAAGAGGCGTTCGAAAATTCTGCGTATCTTCGTTAAACAGTCACTGTCTCGAAACCTCTGCGCCACTTCTCGCTCTTTGATTTGCTCTCCGGAGACGTTACTTTGTGCCATCTCTTTCGACGGCATGTTCTCCTGTTACAAAGGCCCAATTTTGTGCATTCTGAAAATTTTCGCCAGATTTTGGCCAATATATCAGGAGAACATGAAGTGGAAAGAGGTATACTAAATTTCAGCTTCAAAGGCATCGCCTTAAAGTTGCAAATCAGAGGCGCAGGCCTTTCAAGAAGCGTTCGAAAATTCTGCGTGTCTTCGTTAAACAGTCACTGTCTCGAAACATCTGCGCCACTTCTCGCTCTTTGATTTGCTCTCCGGAGACATTACTTTGTTCCATCTCTTTCGACGGCATGTTCTCCTGTTACAAAGCCCAATTTTGTGCATTCTGAAAATGTTCGCCAGATTTTGGCCAATATATCAGGAGAACATGAAGTCAAAAGAGGTATACTAAATTTCAGCTTCAAAGGCATCGCCTTAAAGTTGCAAATAAGAGGCGCAGGCCTTTCAAGAGGCTTTCGAAAATTCTGCGTCTCTTCGTGAAACAGTCACTGTCTCGAAACACCTGCGCCATTTCTCGCTCTTTGATTTGCTCTCCGGAGACATTACTTTGTTCCATCACTTTCGACGGCATGTTCTCCTGTTACAAAGCCCAATTTTGTGTATTCTCGAAATTTTCGCCAGATTTTGGCAAATAAATCAGGAGAAAATGAAGTGGAAAGAGGTATACTAAATTTCAGCTTCAAAGGCATCGCCTTAAAGTTGCAAATAAGAGGCGCAGGCCTTTCAAGAGGCGTTCGAAAATTCTGCGTCTCTTCGTTAATCAGTCACTGTCTCGAAACATCTGCGGCACATCGCGCTCTTTGATTTGCTCTCCGGAGACATTACTTTGTGCCATCCCTTTGGACGGCATGTTCTCCTGTTACAAAGCCCAATTCTGTGGATTCTGAAAATTTTCGCCAGATTTTGGCCAATATATCAGGAGAACATGAAGTGGAAAGAGGTATACTAAATTTCAGCTTCAAAGGCATCGCCTTAAAGTTGCAAATAAGAGGCGCAGGCCTTTCAAGAGGCGTTCGAAAATTCTGCGTCTCTTCGTTAAACAGTCACTGTCTCGAAACATCTGCGCCACTTCTCGCTCATTGATTTGCCCTCCGGAGACGTTACTTTGTGCCATCTCTTTCGACGGCATGTTCTCCTGTCACAAAGCCCAATTCTGTGGATTCTGAAAATTTTCGCCAGATTTTGGCCAATATATCAGGAGAACATGAAGTGGAAAGAGGTATACTAAATTTCAGCTTCAAAGGCATTGCCTTAAAGTTGCAAATCAGATGCGCAGGCCTTTCAAGAGGCGTTCGAAAATTCTGCGTGTCTTCGTTAAACAGTCACTGTCTCGAAACCTCTGCGCCACTTCTCGCTCTTTGATTTGCTCTCCGGAGACGTTACTTTGTGCCATCTCTTTCGACGGCATGTTCTCCTGTCACAAAGCCCAATTTTGTGCATTCTGAAAATTTTCGCCAGATTTTGGCCAATATATCAGGAGAACATGAAGTGGAAAGAGGTATACTAAATTTCAGCTTCAAAGGCATCGCCTTAAAGTTGCAAATCAGAGGCGCAGGCCTTTCAAGAAGCGTTCGAAAATTCTGCGTATCTTCGTTAAACAGTCACTGTCTCGAAACATCTGCGCCACTTCTCGCTCTTTGATTTGCTCTCCGGAGACATTACTTTGTTCCATCTCTTTCGACGGCATGTTCTCCTGTTACAAAGCCCAATTTTGTGCATTCTGAAAATGTTCGCCAGATTTTGGCCAATATATCAGGAGAACATGAAGTCAAAAGAGGTATACTAAATTTCAGCTTCAAAGGCATCGCCTTAAAGTTGCAAATAAGAGGCGCAGGCCTTTCAAGAGGCTTTCGAAAATTCTGCGTCTCTTCGTGAAACAGTCACTGTCTCGAAACACCTGCGGCATTTCTCGCTCTTTGATTTGCTCTCCGGAGACATTACTTTGTTCCATCACTTTCGACGGCGTGTTCTCCTGTTACAAAGCCCAATTTTGTGTATTCTCGAAATTTTCGCCAGATTTTGGTCAATAAATCAGGAGAAAATGAAGTGGAAAGAGGTATACTAAATTTCAGCTTCAAAGGCATCGCCTTAAAGTTGCAAATAAGAGGCGCAGGCCTTTCAAGAGGCGTTCGAAAATTCTGCGTCTCTTCGTTAATCAGTCACTGTCTCGAAACATCTGCGCCACATCGCGCTCATGGATTTGCCCTCCGGAGACGTTACTTTGTGCCATCTCTTTCGACGGCATGTTCTCCTGTTACAAAGCCCAATTCTGTGGATTCTGAAAATTTTCGCCAGATTTTGGCCAATATATCAGGAGAACATGAAGTGGAAAGAGGTATACTAAATTTCAGCTTCAAAGGCATCGCCTTAAAGTTGCAAATCAGAGGCGCAGGCCTTTCAAGAGGCGTTCGAAAATTCTGCGTGTCTTCGTTAAACAGTCACTGTCTCGAAACCTCTGCGCCACTTCTCGCTCTTTGATTTGCTCTCCGGAGACGTTACTTTGTGCCATCTCTTTCGACGGCATGTTCTCCTGTTTCAAAGCCCAATTCTGTGGATTCTGAAAATTTTCCCCAGATTTTGGCCAAAATATCAGGAGAACATGAAGTGGAAAGAGGTATACTAAATTTTAGCTTCAAAGGCATCGCTTAAAAGTATCAAATCAGAGGCGCAGGCCTTTCAAGAGGCGTTCGAAAATTGTGCGACTCTTCGTTAAACAGTCACTGGCTCGAAACATCTGCGCCACTTCTCGCTCATGGATTTGCCCTCCGGAGACGTTACTTTGTGCCATCTCTTTCGACGGCATGTTCTCCGGTTACAAAGCCCAATTCTGTGGATTCTGAAAATTTTCGCCAGATTTTGGCCAATATATCAGGAGAACATGAAGTGGAAATAGGTATACTAAATTTCAGCTTCAAAGGCATCGCCTTAAAGTTGCAAATCAGAGGCGCAGGCCTTTCAAGAGGCGTTCGAAAATTCTGCGTGTCTTCGTTAAACAGTCACTGTCTCGAAACATCTGCGCCATTTCTCGCTCTTTGATTTGCTCTCCGGAGACCTTACTTGGTTCCATCTCTTTCGACGGCATGTTCTCCTGTTACAAAGCCCCATTTTGTTCATTCTGAAAATGTTCGCCAGATTTTGGCCAATATATCAGGAGAACATGAAGTCAAAAGAGGTATACTAAATTTCAGCTTCAAAGGCATCGCCTTAAAGTTGCAATTAAGAGGCGCAGGCCTTTCAAGAGGCTTTCGAAAATTCTGCGTCTCTTCGTGAAACAGTCACTGTCTCGAAACACCTGCACCACTTCTCGCTCTTTCGTTTGCTGTCCGGAGACGTTACTTTGTGCCACCTCTTTCGACGGCATGTTCTCCTGTTAAAAAGTCCAATTTTGTGTATTCTCGAAATTTTCGCCAGATTTTGGCCAATAAATCAGGAGAAAATGAAGTGGAAAGAGGTATACTAAATTTCAGCCTCAAAGGCATCGCCTTAAAGTTGCAAATAAGAGGCGCAGGCCTTTCAAGAGGCGTTCGAAAATTCTGCGTCTCTTCGTTAATCAGTCACTGTCTCGAAACATATGCGCCACATCTCGCTCTTTGATTTGCTCTCCGGAGACGTTACTTTGTGCCATCCCTTTGGACGGCATGTTCTCCTGTTACAAAGCCCAATTTTGTGCATTCTGAAAATTTTCGCCAGATTTTCGCCAATATTTCAGGAGAACATGAAGCGGAAAGAGGTATACTAAATTTCAGCTTCAAAGGCATCGCTTAAAAGTATCAAATCAGAGGCGCAGGCCTTTCAAGAGGCGTTCGAAAATTGTGCGACTCTTCGTTAAACAGTCACTGGCTCGAAACATCTGCGCCACTTCTCGCTCATGGATTTGCCCTCCGGAGACGTTACTTTGTGCCATCTCTTTCGACGGCATGTTCTCCGGTTACAAAGCCCAATTCTGTGGATTCTGAAAATTTTCGCCAGATTTTGGCCAATATATCAGGAGAACATGAAGTGGAAAGAGGTATACTAAATTTTAGCTTCAAAGGCATCGCTTAAAAGTATCAAATCAGAGGCGCAGGCCTTTCAAGAGGCGTTCGAAAATTGTGCGACTCTTCGTTAAACAGTCACTGGCTCGAAACATCTGCGCCACTTCTCGCTCATGGATTTGCCCTCCGGAGACGTTACTTTGTGCCATCTCTTTCGACGGCATGTTCTCCGGTTACAAAGCCCAATTCTGTGGATTCTGAAAATTTTCGCCAGATTTTGGCCAATATATCAGGAGAACATGAAGTGGAAAGAGGTATACTAAATTTCAGCTTCAAAGGCATTGCCTTAAAGTTGCAAATCAGAGGCGCAGGCCTTTCAAGAGGCGTTCGAAAATTCTGCGTGTCTTCGTTAAACAGTCACTGTCTCGAAACCTCTGCGCCACTTCTCGCTCTTTGATTTGCACTCCGGAGACGTTACTTTATGCCATCTGTTTCGACGGCATGTTCTCCTGTTACAAAGCCCAATTCTGTGCATTCTGAAAATGTTCGCCAGATTTTGGCCAATATATCAGGAGAACATGAAGTCAAAAGAGGTATACTAAATTTCAGCTTCAAAGGCATCGCCTTAAAGTTGCAATTAAGAGGCGCAGGCCTTTCAAGAGGCTTTCGAAAATTCTGCGTCTCTTCGTGAAACAGTCACTGTCTCGAAACACCTGCACCACTTCTCGCTCTTTCGTTTGCTGTCCGGAGACGTTACTTTGTGCCACCTCTTTCGACGGCATGTTCTCCTGTTAAAAAGTCCAATTTTGTGTATTCTCGAAATTTTCGCCAGATTTTGGCCAATAAATCAGGAGAAAATGAAGTGGAAAGAGGTATACTAAATTTCAGCCTCAAAGGCATCGCCTTAAAGTTGCAAATAAGAGGCGCAGGCCTTTCAAGAGGCGTTCGAAAATTCTGCGTCTCTTCGTTAATCAGTCACTGTCTCGAAACATATGCGCCACATCTCGCTCTTTGATTTGCTCTCCGGAGACGTTACTTTGTGCCATCCCTTTGGACGGCATGTTCTCCTGTTACAAAGCCCAATTTTGTGCATTCTGAAAATTTTCGCCAGATTTTCGCCAATATTTCAGGAGAACATGAAGCGGAAAGAGGTATACTAAATTTCAGCTTCAAAGGCATCGCTTAAAAGTATCAAATCAGAGGCGCAGGCCTTTCAAGAGGCGTTCGAAAATTGTGCGACTCTTCGTTAAACAGTCACTGGCTCGAAACATCTGCGCCACTTCTCGCTCATGGATTTGCCCTCCGGAGACGTTACTTTGTGCCATCTCTTTCGACGGCATGTTCTCCGGTTACAAAGCCCAATTCTGTGGATTCTGAAAATTTTCGCCAGATTTTGGCCAATATATCAGGAGAACATGAAGTGGAAAGAGGTATACTAAATTTTAGCTTCAAAGGCATCGCTTAAAAGTATCAAATCAGAGGCGCAGGCCTTTCAAGAGGCGTTCGAAAATTGTGCGACTCTTCGTTAAACAGTCACTGGCTCGAAACATCTGCGCCACTTCTCGCTCATGGATTTGCCCTCCGGAGACGTTACTTTGTGCCATCTCTTTCGACGGCATGTTCTCCGGTTACAAAGCCCAATTCTGTGGATTCTGAAAATTTTCGCCAGATTTTGGCCAATATATCAGGAGAACATGAAGTGGAAAGAGGTATACTAAATTTCAGCTTCAAAGGCATTGCCTTAAAGTTGCAAATCAGAGGCGCAGGCCTTTCAAGAGGCGTTCGAAAATTCTGCGTGTCTTCGTTAAACAGTCACTGTCTCGAAACCTCTGCGCCACTTCTCGCTCTTTGATTTGCACTCCGGAGACGTTACTTTGTGCCATCTGTTTCGACGGCATGTTCTCCTGTTACAAAGCCCAATTCTGTGCATTCTGAAAATTTTCGCCAGATTTTGGCCAATATATCAGGAGAACATGAAGTGGAAAGAGGTATACTAAATTTCAGCTTCAAAGGCATCGCTTAAAAGTATCAAATCAGAGGCGCAGGCCTTGCAAGAGGCGTTCGAAAATTGTGCGACTCATCGTTAAACAGTCACTGTCTCGAAACATCTGCGCCACTTCTCGCTCATTGATTTGCCCTCCGGAGACGTTACTTTGTGCCATCTCTTTCGACGGCATGTTCTCCTGTTACAAAGCCCAATTCTGTGGATTCTGAAAATTTTCGCCAGATTTTGGCCAATATATCAGGAGAACATGAAGTGGAAAGAGGTATACTAAATTTCAGCTTCAAAGGCATTGCCTTAAAGTTGCAAATCAGATGCGCAGGCCTTTCAAGAGGCGTTCGAAAATTCTGCGTATCTTCGTTAAACAGTCACTGTCTCGAAACCTCTGCGCCACTTCTCGCTCTTTGATTTGCTCTCCGGAGACGTTACTTTGTGCCATCTCTTTCGACGGCATGTTCTCCTGTTACAAAGCCCAATTTTGTGCATTCTGAAAATTTTCGCCAGATTTTGGCCAATATATCAGGAGAACATGAAGTGGAAAGAGGTATACTAAATTTCAGCTTCAAAGGCATCGCCTTAAAGTTGCAAATCAGAGGCGCAGGCCTTTCAAGAAGCGTTCGAAAATTCTGCGTGTCTTCGTTAAACAGTCACTGTCTCGAAACATCTGCGCCACTTCTCGCTCTTTGATTTGCTCTCCGGAGACATTACTTTGTTCCATCTCTTTCGACGGCATGTTCTCCTGTTACAAAGCCCAATTTTGTGCATTCTGAAAATGTTCGCCAGATTTTGGCCAATATATCAGGAGAACATGAAGTCAAAAGAGGTATACTAAATTTCAGCTTCAAAGGCATCGCCTTAAAGTTGCAAATAAGAGGCGCAGGCCTTTCAAGAGGCTTTCGAAAATTCTGCGTCTCTTCGTGAAACAGTCACTGTCTCGAAACACCTGCGCCATTTCTCGCTCTTTGATTTGCTCTCCGGAGACATTACTTTGTTCCATCACTTTGGACGGCATGTTCTCCTGTTACAAAGCCCAATTTTGTGCATTCTGAAAATTTTCACCAGATTTTGGCAAATAAATCAGGAGAAAATGAAGTGGAAAGAGGTATACTAAATTTCAGCTTCAAAGGCATCGCCTTAAAGTTGCAAATAAGAGGCGCAGGCCTTTCAAGAGGCGTTCGAAAATTCTGCGTCTCTTCGTTAAACAGTCACTGTCTCGAAACATCTGCGCCACTTCTCGCTCATTGATTTGCCCTCCGGAGACGTTACTTTGTGCCATCTCTTTCGACGGCATGTTCTCCTGTCACAAAGCCCAATTCTGTGGATTCTGAAAATTTTCGCCAGATTTTGGCCAATATATCAGGAGAACATGAAGTGGAAAGAGGTATACTAAATTTCAGCTTCAAAGGCATTGCCTTAAAGTTGCAAATCAGATGCGCAGGCCTTTCAAGAGGCGTTCGAAAATTCTGCGTGTCTTCGTTAAACAGTCACTGTCTCGAAACCTCTGCGCCACTTCTCGCTCTTTGATTTGCTCTCCGGAGACGTTACTTTGTGCCATCTCTTTCGACGGCATGTTCTCCTGTCACAAAGCCCAATTTTGTGCATTCTGAAAATTTTCGCCAGATTTTGGCCAATATATCAGGAGAACATGAAGTGGAAAGAGGTATACTAAATTTCAGCTTCAAAGGCATCGCCTTAAAGTTGCAAATCAGAGGCGCAGGCCTTTCAAGAAGCGTTCGAAAATTCTGCGTATCTTCGTTAAACAGTCACTGTCTCGAAACATCTGCGCCACTTCTCGCTCTTTGATTTGCTCTCCGGAGACATTACTTTGTTCCATCTCTTTCGACGGCATGTTCTCCTGTTACAAAGCCCAATTTTGTGCATTCTGAAAATGTTCGCCAGATTTTGGCCAATATATCAGGAGAACATGAAGTCAAAAGAGGTATACTAAATTTCAGCTTCAAAGGCATCGCCTTAAAGTTGCAAATAAGAGGCGCAGGCCTTTCAAGAGGCTTTCGAAAATTCTGCGTCTCTTCGTGAAACAGTCACTGTCTCGAAACACCTGCGCCATTTCTCGCTCTTTGATTTGCTCTCCGGAGACATTACTTTGTTCCATCACTTTCGACGGCGTGTTCTCCTGTTACAAAGCCCAATTTTGTGTATTCTCGAAATTTTCGCCAGATTTTGGTCAATAAATCAGGAGAAAATGAAGTGGAAAGAGGTATACTAAATTTCAGCTTCAAAGGCATCGCCTTAAAGTTGCAAATAAGAGGCGCAGGCCTTTCAAGAGGCGTTCGAAAATTCTGCGTCTCTTCGTTAATCAGTCACTGTCTCGAAACATCTGCGCCACATCGCGCTCATGGATTTGCCCTCCGGAGACGTTACTTTGTGCCATCTCTTTCGACGGCATGTTCTCCTGTTACAAAGCCCAATTCTGTGGATTCTGAAAATTTTCGCCAGATTTTGGCCAATATATCAGGAGAACATGAAGTGGAAAGAGGTATACTAAATTTCAGCTTCAAAGGCATCGCCTTAAAGTTGCAAATCAGAGGCGCAGGCCTTTCAAGAGGCGTTCGAAAATTCTGCGTGTCTTCGTTAAACAGTCACTGTCTCGAAACCTCTGCGCCACTTCTCGCTCTTTGATTTGCTCTCCGGAGACGTTACTTTGTGCCATCTCTTTCGACGGCATGTTCTCCTGTCACAAAGCCCAATTTTGTGCATTCTGAAAATTTTCGCCAGATTTTGGCCAATATATCAGGAGAACATGAAGTGGAAAGAGGTATACTAAATTTCAGCTTCAAAGGCATCGCCTTAAAGTTGCAAATCAGAGGCGCAGGCCTTTCAAGAAGCGTTCGAAAATTCTGCGTATCTTCGTTAAACAGTCACTGTCTCGAAACATCTGCGCCACTTCTCGCTCTTTGATTTGCTCTCCGGAGACATTACTTTGTTCCATCTCTTTCGACGGCATGTTCTCCTGTTACAAAGCCCAATTTTGTGCATTCTGAAAATGTTCGCCAGATTTTGGCCAATATATCAGGAGAACATGAAGTCAAAAGAGGTATACTAAATTTCAGCTTCAAAGGCATCGCCTTAAAGTTGCAAATAAGAGGCGCAGGCCTTTCAAGAGGCTTTCGAAAATTCTGCGTCTTTTCGTGAAACAGTCACTGTCTCGAAACACCTGCGCCATTTCTCGCTCTTTGATTTGCTCTCCGGAGACATTACTTTGTTCCATCACTTTCGACGGCATGTTCTCCTGTTACAAAGCCCAATTTTGTGTATTCTCGAAATTTTCGCCAGATTTTGGTCAATAAATCAGGAGAAAATGAAGTGGAAAGAGGTATACTAAATTTCAGCTTCAAAGGCATCGCCTTAAAGTTGCAAATAAGAGGCGCAGGCCTTTCAAGAGGCGTTCGAAAATTCTGCGTCTCTTCGTTAATCAGTCACTGTCTCGAAACATCTGCGCCACATCGCGCTCATGGATTTGCCCTCCGGAGACGTTACTTTGTGCCATCTCTTTCGACGGCATGTTCTCCTGTTACAAAGCCCAATTCTGTGGATTCTGAAGATTTTCGCCAGATTTTGGCCAATATATCAGGAGAACATGAAGTGGAAAGAGGTATACTAAATTTCAGCTTCAAAGGCATCGCCTTAAAGTTGCAAATCAGAGGCGCAGGCCTTTCAAGAGGCGTTCGAAAATTCTGCGTGTCTTCGTTAAACAGTCACTGTCTCGAAACATCTGCGCAACTTCTCGCTCTTTGATTTGCTCTCCGGAGACATTACTTTGTTCCACCTCTTTCGACGGCATGTTCTCCTGTTACAAAGCCCCATTTTGTGCATTCTGAAAATGTTCGCCAGATTTTGGGCCAATATATCAGCAGAACATGAAGTCAAAAGAGGTATACTAAATTTCAGCTTCAAAGGCATCGCCTTAAAGTTGCAAATAAGAGGCGCAGGCCTTTCAAGAGGCTTTCGAAAATTCTGCGTCTCTTCGTGAAACAGTCACTGTCTCGAAACACCTGCACCACTTCTCGCTCTTTGATTTGCTCTCCGGAGACATTACTTTGTTCCATCTCTTTCGACGGCATGTTCTCCTGTTACAAAGCCCAATTTTGTGTATTCTCGAAATTTTCGCTAGATTTTGGCCAATATATCAGGAGAACATGAAGTGGAAAGAGGTATACTAAATTTCAGCTTCAAAGGCATCGCTTAAAAGTATCAAATCAGAGGCGCAGTCCTTCCAAGAGGCGTTCGAAAATTGTGCGACTCTTCGTTAAACAGTCACTGTCTCGAAACATCTGCGCCACTTCTCGCTCATTGATTTGCCCTCCGGAGACGTTACTTTGTGCCATCTCTTTCGACGGCATGTTCTCCTGTTACAAAGCCCAATTCTGTGGATTCTGAAAATTTTCGCCAGATTTTGGCCAATATATCAGGAGAACATGAAGTGGAAAGAGGTATACTAAATTTCAGCTTCAAAGGCATTGCCTTAAAGTTGCAAATCAGAGGCGCAGGCCTTTCAAGAGGCGTTCGAAAATTCTGCGTGTCTTCGTTAAACAGTCACTGTCTCGAAACCTCTGCGCCACTTCTCGCTCTTTGATTTGCACTCCGGAGACGTTACTTTGTGCCATCTCTTTCGACGGCATGTTCTCCTGTTACAAAGCCCAATTCTGTGCATTCTGAAAATTATCGCCAGATTTTGGCCAATATATCAGGAGAACATGAAGTGGAAAGAGGTATACTAAATTTCAGCTTCAAAGGCATCGCTTAAAAGTATCAAATCAGAGGCGCAGGCCTTGCAAGAGGCGTTCGAAAATTGTGCGACTCATCGTTAAACAGTCACTGTCTCGAAACATCTGCGCCACTTCTCGCTCATTGATTTGCCCTCCGGAGACGTTACTTTGTGCCATCTCTTTCGACGGCATGTTCTCCTGTTACAAAGCCCAATTCTGTGGATTCTGAAAATTTTCGCCAGATTTTGGCCAATATATCAGGAGAACATGAAGTGGAAAGAGGTATACTAAATTTCAGCTTCAAAGGCATTGCCTTAAAGTTGCAAATCAGATGCGCAGGCCTTTCAAGAGGCGTTCGAAAATTCTGCGTGTCTTCGTTAAACAGTCACTGTCTCGAAACCTCTGCGCCACTTCTCGCTCTTTGATTTGCTCTCCGGAGACGTTACTTTGTGCCATCTCTTTCGACGGCATGTTCTCCTGTTACAAAGCCCAATTTTGTGCATTCTGAAAATTTTCGCCAGATTTTGGCCAATATATCAGGAGAACATGAAGTGGAACGAGGTATACTAAATTTCAGCTTCAAAGGCATTGCCTTAAAGTTGCAAATCAGAGGCGCAGGCCTTTCAAGAGGCGTTCGAAAATTCTGCGTGTCTTCGTTAAACAGTCACTGTCTCGAAACATCTGCGCCACTTCTCGCTCATTGATTTGCTCTCCGGAGACGTTACTTTGTGCCATCTCTTTCGACGGCATGTTCTCCTGTTACAAAGCCCAATTCTGTGGATTCTGAAAATTTTCGCCAGATTTTGGCCAATATATCAGGAGAACATGAAGTGGAAAGAGGTATACTAAATTTCAGCTTCAAAGGCATTGCCTTAAAGTTGCAAATCAGATGCGCAGGCCTTTCAAGAGGCGTTCGAAAATTCTGCGTGTCTTCATTAAACAGTCACTGTCTCGAAACCTCTGCGCCACTTCTCGCTCTTTGATTTGCTCTCCGGAGACGTTACTTTGTGCCATCTCTTTCGACGGCATGTTCTCCTGTTACAAAGCCCAATTTTGTGCATTCTGAAAATTTTCGCCAGATTTTGGCCAATATATCAGGAGAACATGAAGTGGAAAGAGGTATACTAAATTTCAGCTTCAAAGGCATCGCCTTAAAGTTGCAAATCAGAGGCGCAGGCCTTTCAAGAAGCGTTCGAAAATTCTGCGTGTCTTCGTTAAACAGTCACTGTCTCGAAACATCTGCGCCACTTCTCGCTCTTTGATTTGCTCTCCGGAGACATTACTTTGTTCCATCTCTTTCGACGGCATGTTCTCCTGTTACAAAGCCCAATTTTGTGCATTCTGAAAATGTTCGCCAGATTTTGGCCAATATATCAGGAGAACATGAAGTCAAAAGAGGTATACTAAATTTCAGCTTCAAAGGCATCGCCTTAAAGTTGCAAATCAGAGGCGCAGGCCTTTCAAGAAGCGTTCGAAAATTCTGCGTGTCTTCGTTAAACAGTCACTGTCTCGAAACATCTGCGCCACTTCTCGCTCATTGATTTGCTCTCCGGAGACGTTACTTTGTGCCATCTCTTTCGACGGCATGTTCTCCTGTTACAAAGCCCAATTCTGTGGATTCTGAAAATTTTCGCCAGATTTTGGCCAATATATCAGGAGAACATGAAGTGGAAAGAGGTATACTAAATTTCAGCTTCAAAGGCATTGCCTTAAAGTTGCAAATCAGATGCGCAGGCCTTTCAAGAGGCGTTCGAAAATTCTGCGTGTCTTCATTAAACAGTCACTGTCTCGAAACCTCTGCGCCACTTCTCGCTCTTTGATTTGCTCTCCGGAGACGTTACTTTGTGCCATCTCTTTCGACGGCATGTTCTCCTGTTACAAAGCCCAATTTTGTGCATTCTGAAAATTTTCGCCAGATTTTGGCCAATATATCAGGAGAACATGAAGTGGAAAGAGGTATACTAAATTTCAGCTTCAAAGGCATCGCCTTAAAGTTGCAAATCAGAGGCGCAGGCCTTTCAAGAAGCGTTCGAAAATTCTGCGTGTCTTCGTTAAACAGTCACTGTCTCGAAACATCTGCGCCACTTCTCGCTCTTTGAATTGCTCTCCGGAGACATTACTTTGTTCCATCTCTTTCGACGGCATGTTCTCCTGTTACAAAGCCCAATTTTGTGCATTCTGAAAATGTTCGCCAGATTTTGGCCAATATATCAGGAGAACATGAAGTCAAAAGAGGTATACTAAATTTCAGCTTCAAAGGCATCGCCTTAAAGTTGCAAATAAGAGGCGCAGGCCTTTCAAGGGGCTTTCGAAAATTCTGCGTCTCTTCGTGAAACAGTCACTGTCTCGAAACACCTGCGCCATTTCTCGCTCTTTGATTTGCTCTCCGGAGACATTACTTTGTTCCATCACTTTCGACGGCATGTTCTCCTGTTACAAAGCCCAATTTTGTGTATTCTCGAAATTTTCGCCAGATTTTGGCAAATAAATCAGGAGAAAATGAAGTGGAAAGAGGTATACTAAATTTCAGCTTCAAAGGCATCGTCTTAAAGTTGCAAATAAGAGGCGCAGGCCTTTCAAGAGGCGTTCGAAAATTCTGCGTCTCTTCGTTAATCAGTCACTGTCTCGAAACATCTGCGCCACATCGCGCTCTTTGATTTGCTCTCCGGAGACATTACTTTGTGCCATCCCTTTGGACGGCATGTTCTCCTGTTACAAAGCCCAATTTTGTGCATTCTGAAAATTTTCGCCAGATTTTGGCAAATAAATCAGGAGAAAATGAAGTGGAAAGAGGTATACTAAATTTCAGCTTCAAAGGCATCGCCTTAAAGTTGCAAATAAGAGGCGCAGGCCTTTCAAGAGGCGTTCGAAAATTCTGCGTCTCTTCGTTAAACAGTCACTGTCTCGAAACATCTGCGCCACTTCTCGCTCATTGATTTGCCCTCCGGAGACGTTACTTTGTGCCATCTCTTTCGACGGCATGTTCTCCTGTTACAAAGCCCAATTCTGTGGATTCTGAAAATTTTCGCCAGATTTTGGCCAATATATCAGGAGAACATGAAGTGGAAAGAGGTATACTAAATTTCAGCTTCAAAGGCATTGCCTTAAAGTTGCAAATCAGATGCGCAGGCCTTTCAAGAGGCGTTCGAAAATTCTGCGTGTCTTCGTTAAACAGTCACTGTCTCGAAACCTCTGCGCCACTTTTCGCTCTTTGATTTGCTCTCCGGAGACGTTACTTTGTGCCATCTCTTTCGACGGCATGTTCTCCTGTGACAAAGCCCAATTTTGTGCATTCTGAAAATTTTCGCCAGATTTTGGCCAATATATCAGGAGAACATGAAGTGGAAAGAGGTATACTAAATTTCAGCTTCAAAGGCATCGCCTTAAAGTTGCAAATCAGAGGCGCAGGCCTTTCAAGAAGCGTTCGAAAATTCTGCGTATCTTCGTTAAACAGTCACTGTCTCGAAACATCTGCGCCACTTCTCGCTCTTTGATTTGCTCTCCGGAGACATTACTTTGTTCCATCTCTTTCGACGGCATGTTCTCCTGTTACAAAGCCCAATTTTGTGCATTCTGAAAATGTTCGCCAGATTTTGGCCAATATATCAGGAGAACATGAAGTCAAAAGAGGTATACTAAATTTCAGCTTCAAAGGCATTGCCTTAAAGTTGCAAATCAGAGGCGCAGGCCTTTCAAGAGGCGTTCGAAAATTCTGCGTGTCTTCGTTAAACAGTCACTGTCTCGAAACCTCTGCGCCACTTCTCGCTCTTTGATTTGCTCTCCGGAGACGTTACTTTGTGCCATCTCTTTCGACGGCATGTTCTCCTGTTACAAAGCCCAATTTTGTGCATTCTGAAAATTTTCGCCAGAGTTTGGCCAATATATCAGGAGAACATGAAGTGGAAAGAGGTATACTAAATTTCAGCTTCAAAGGCATCGCCTTAAAGTTGCAAATCAGAGGCGCAGGCCTTTCAAGAAGCGTTCGAAAATTCTGCGTGTCTTCGTTAAACAGTCACTGTCCCGAAACATCTGCGCCACTTCTCGCTCTTTGATTTGCTCTCCGGAGACATTACTTTGTTCCATCTCTTTCGACGGCATGTTCTCCTGTTACAAAGCCCAATTTTGTGCATTCTGAAAATGTTCGCCAGATTTTGGCCAATATATCAGGAGAACATGAAGTCAAAAGAGGTATACTAAATTTCAGCTTCAAAGGCATCGCCTTAAAGTTGCAAATAAGAGGCGCAGGCCTTTCAAGAGGCGTTCGAAAATTCTGCGTCTCTTCGTGAAACAGTCACTGTCTCGAAACATCTGCGCCACATCGCGCTCTTTGATTTGCTCTCCGGAGACGTTACTTTGTACCATCCCTTTGGACGGCATGTTCTCCTGTTACAAAGCCCAATTTTGTGCATTCTGAAAATTTTCGCTAGATTTTGGCCAATATATCAGGAGAACATGAAGTGGAAAGAGGTATACTAAATTTCAGCTTCAAAGGCATCGCCTTAAAGTTGCAAATCAGAGGCGCAGGCCTTTCAAGAGGCGTTCGAAAATTCTGCGTGTCTTCGTTAAACAGTCACTGTCTCGAAACATCTGCGCCACTTCTCGCTCTTTGATTTGCTCTCTGGAGACGTTACTTTGTGCCATCCCTTTGGACGGCATGTTCTCCTGTTACAAAGCCCAATTTTGTGCATTCTGAAAATGTTCGCCAGATTTTGGCCAATATATCAGGAGAACATGAAGTCAAAAGAGGTATACTAAATTTCAGCTTCAAAGGCATCGCCTTAAAGTTGCAAATAAGAGGCGCAGGCCTTTCAAGAGGCGTTCGAAAATTGTGCGACTCTTCGTTAAACAGTCACTGTCTCGAAACACCTGCGCCACTTCTCGCTCTTTGATTTGCTCTCCGGAGACATTACTTTGTTCCATCTCTTTCGTCGGCATGTTCTCCTGTTACAAAGCCCAATTTTGTGTATTCTCGAAATTTTCGCCAGATTTTGGCCAATAAATCAGGAGAAAATGAAGTAGAAAGAGGTATACTAAATTTCAGCTTCAAAGGCATCGCCTTAAAGTTGCAAATAAGAGGCGCAGGCCTTTCAAGAGGCGTTCGAAAATTCTGGGTCTCTTCGTTAATCAGTCACTGTCTCGAAACATCTGCGCCACATCGCGCTCTTTGATTTGCTCTCCGGAGACGTTTCTTTGTGCCATCCCTTTGGACGGCATGTTCTCCTGTTACAAAGCCCAATTTTGTGCATTCTGAAAATTTTCGCTAGATTTTGGCCAATATATCAGGAGAACATGAAGTGGAAAGAGGTATACTAAATTTCAGCTTCAAAGGCATCGCCTTAAACTTGTAATTAAGAGGCGCAGGCCTTTCAAGAGGCGTTCGAAAATTCTGCGTCTCTTCGTTAAACAGTCACTGTCTCGAAACATCTGCGCCACTTCTCGCTCTTTGATTTGCTCTCCGGAGGCGTTACTTTGTGCCATCTCTTTCGACGGCATGTTCTCCTGTTACAAAGCCCAATGTTGTGCATTCTGAAAATTTTCGCTAGATATTGGCCAATATATCAGGAGAACATGAAGTGGAAAGAGGTATACTAAATTTCAGCTTCAAAGGCATCGCCTTAAAGTTGCAATTAAGAGGCGCAGGCCTTCCAAGAGGCGTTCGAAAATTGTGCGACTCTTCGTTAAACAGTCACTGTCTCGAAACATCTGCGCCACTTCTCGCTCATTGATTTGCCCTCCGGAGACGTTACTTTGTGCCATCTCTTTCGACGGCATGTTCTCCTGTTACAAAGCCCAATTCTGTGGATTCTGAAAATTTTCGCCAGATTTTGGCCAATATATCAGGAGAACATGAAGTCGAAAGAGGTATACTAAATTTCAGCTTCAAAGGCATCGCTTAAAAGTATCAAATCAGAGGCGCAGGCCTTCCAAGAGGCGTTCGAAAATTGTGCGACTCTTCGTTAAACAGTCACTGTCTCGAAACATCTGCGCCACTTCTCGCTCATTGATTTGCTCTCCGGAGACGTTACTTTGTGCCATCTCTTTCGACGGCATGTTCTCCTGTTACAAAGCCCAATTCTGTGGATTCTGAAAATTTTCGCCAGATTTTGGCCAATATATCAGGAGAACATGAAGTGGAAAGAGGTATACTAAATTTCAGCTTCAAAGGCATTGCCTTAAAGTTGCAAATCAGAGGCGCAGGCCTTTCAAGAGGCGTTCGAAAATTCTGCGTGTCTTCGTTAAACAGTCACTGTCTCGAAACCTCTGCGCCACTTCTCGCTCTTTGATTTGCTCTCCGGAGACGTTACTTTGTGCCATCTCTTTCGACGGCATGTTCTCCTGTTACAAAGCCCAATTTTGTGCATTCTGAAAATTTTCGCCAGATTTTGGCCAATATATCAGGAGAACATGAAGTGGAAAGAGGTATACTAAATTTCAGCTTCAAAGGCATCGCCTTAAAGTTGCAAATCAGAGGCGCAGGCCTTTCAAGAAGCGTTCGAAAATTCTGCGTGTCTTCGTTAAACAGTCACTGTCTCGAAACATCTGCGCCACTTCTCGCTCATTGATTTGCCCTCCGGAGACGTTACTTTGTGCCATCTCTTTCGACGGCATGTTCTCCTGTTACAAAGCCCAATTCTGTGGATTCTGAAAATTTTCGCCAGATTTTGGCCAATATATCAGGAGAACATGAAGTGGAAAGAGGTATACTAAATTTCAGCTTCAAAGGCATCGCTTAAAAGTATCAAATCAGAGGCGGAGGCCTTCCAAGAGGCGTTCGAAAATTGTGCGACTCTTCGTTAAACAGTCACTGTCTCGAAACATCTGCGCCACTTCTCGCTCATTGATTTGCCCTCCGGAGACGTTACTTTGTGCCATCTCTTTCGACGGCATGTTCTCCTGTTACAAAGCCCAATTCTGTGGATTCTGAAAATTTTCGCCAGATTTTGGCCAATATATCAGGAGAACATGAAGTGGAAAGAGGTATACTAAATTTCAGCTTCAAAGGCATTGCCTTAAAGTTGCAAATCAGAGGCGCAGGCCTTTCAAGAGGCGTTCGAAAATTGTGCGACTCTTCGTTAAACAGTCACTGTCTCGAAACACCTGCGCCACTTCTCGCTCTTTGATTTGCTCTCCGGAGACATTACTTTGTTCCATCTCTCTCGACGGCATGTTCTCCAGTTACAAAGCCCAATTTTGTGTATTCTCGAAAATTTTCGCCAGATTTTGGCCAATATATCAGGAGAACATGAAGTCAAAAGAGGTATACTAAATTTCAGCTTCAAAGGCATCGCCTTAAAGTTGCAAATAAGAGGCGCAGGCCTTTCAAGAGGCGTTCGAAAATTCTGCGTCTCTTCGTTAATCAGTCACTGTCTCGAAACATATGCGCCACTTCTCGCTCTTTGATTTGCTCTCCGGAGACATTACTTTGTTCCATCTCTCTCGACGGCATGTTCTCCTGTTACAAAGCCCAATTTTGTGTATTCTGAAAATTTTCTCCAGATTTTCGCCAATATATCAGGAGAACATGAAGTGGAAAGAGGTATACTAAATTTCTGCTTCAAAGGCATCGCTTAAAAGTATCAAATCAGAGGCGCAGGCCTTCCACGAGGCGTTCGAAAATTGTGCGACTCTTCGTTAAACAGTCACTGTCTCGAAACCTCTGCGCCACTTCTCGCTCTTTGATTTGCTCTCCGGAGACATTACTTTGTTCCATCTCTTTTGACGGCATGTTCTCCTGTTACAAAGCCCAATTCTGTGGATTCTCGAAATTTTCGCCAGATTTTGGCCAATATATCAGGAGAACATGAAGTCAAAAGAGGTATACTAAATTTCAGCTTCAAAGGCATCGCCTTAAAGTTGCAAATAAGAGGCGCAGGCCTTTCAAGAGGCGTTCGAAAATTCTGCGTGTCTTCGTTAAAGAGTCACTGTCTCGAAACATCTACGCCACTTCTCGCTCTTTGATTTGCTCTCCGGAGACGTTACTTTGTGCCATCTCTTTCGACGGCATGTTCTCCTGTTACAAAGCCCAATTTTGTGCATTCTGAAAATTTTCGCCAGATTTTCGCCAATATATCAGGAGAACATGAAGTGGAAAGAGGTATACTAAATTTCAGCTTCAAAGGCATCGCCTTAAAGTTGCAAATAAGAGGCGCAGGCCTTTCAAGAGGCGTTCGAAAATTCTGCGTCTCTTCGTTAATCAGTCACTGTCTCGAAACATATGCGCCACATCTCGCTCTTTGATTTGCTCTCCGGAGACGTTACTTTGTGCCATCCCTTTGGACGGCATGTTCTCCTGTTACAAAGCCCAATTTTGTGCATTCTGAAAATTTTCGCTAGATTTTGGCCAATATATCAGGAGAACATGAAGTGGAAAGAGGTATACTAAATTTCAGCTTCAAAGGCATCGCCTTAAAGTTGCAAATAAGAGGCGCAGGCCTTTCAAGAGGCGTTCGAAAATTCTGCGTCTCTTCGTTAATCAGTCACTGTCTCGAAACATCTGCGCCACATCGCGCTCTTTGATTTGCTCTCCGGAGACGTTTCTTTGTGCCATCCCTTTGGACGGCATGTTCTCCTGTTACAAAGCCCAATTTTGTGCATTCTGAAAATTTTCGCTAGATTTTGGCCAATATAGCAGGAGAACATGAAGTGGAAAGAGGTATACTAAATTTCAGCTTCAAAGGCATCGCCTTAAACTTGTAATTAAGAGGCGCAGGCCTTTCAAGAGGCGTTCGAAAATTCTGCGTGTCTTCGTTAAACAGTCACTGTCTCGAAACACCTGCGCCACTTCTCGCTCTTTGATTTGCTCTCCGGAGACATTACTTTGTTCCATCTCTCTCGACGGCATGTTCTCCAGTTACAAAGCCCAATTTTGTGTATTCTCGAAAATTTTCGCCAGATTTTGGCCAATATATCAGGAGAACATGAAGTCAAAAGAGGTATACTAAATTTCAGCTTCAAAGGCATCGCCTTAAAGTTGCAAATAAGAGGCGCAGGCCTTTCAAGAAGCGTTCGAAAATTCTGCGTCTCTTCGTTAATCAGTCACTGTCTCGAAACATATGCGCCACATCTCGCTCTTTGATTTGCTCTCCGGAGACGTTACTTTGTGCCATCCCTTTGGACGGCATGTTCTCCTGTTACAAAGCCCAATTTTGTGCATTCTGAAAATTTTCGCTAGATTTTGGCCAATATATCAGGAGAACATGAAGTGGAAAGAGGTATACTAAATTTCAGCTTCAAAGGCATCGCTTAAAAGTATCAAATCAGAGGCGCAGGCCTTCCAAGAGGCGTTCGAAAATTGTGCGACTCTTCGTTAAACAGTCACTGTCTCGAAACATCTGCGCCACTTCTCGCTCATTGATTTGCCCTCCGGAGACGTTTCTTTGTGCCATCCCTTTGGACGGCATGTTCTCCTGTTACAAAGCCCAATTTTGTGCATTCTGAAAATTTTCGCTAGATTTTGGCCAATATAGCAGGAGAACATGAAGTGGAAAGAGGTATACTAAATTTCAGCTTCAAAGGCATCGCCTTAAACTTGTAATTAAGAGGCGCAGGCCTTTCAAGAGGCGTTCGAAAATTCTGCGTGTCTTCGTTAAACAGTCACTGTCTCGAAACACCTGCGCCACTTCTCGCTCTTTGATTTGCTCTCCGGAGACATTACTTTGTTCCATCTCTCTCGACGGCATGTTCTCCAGTTACAAAGCCCAATTTTGTGTATTCTCGAAAATTTTCGCCAGATTTTGGCCAATATATCAGGAGAACATGAAGTCAAAAGAGGTATACTAAATTTCAGCTTCAAAGGCATCGCCTTAAAGTTGCAAATAAGAGGCGCAGGCCTTTCAAGAGGCGTTCGAAAATTCTGCGTCTCTTCGTTAATCAGTCACTGTCTCGAAACATATGCGCCACTTCTCGCTCTTTGATTTGCTCTCCGGAGACATTACTTTGTGCCATCTCTTTCGACGGCATGTTCTCCTGTTACAAAGCCCAATTTTGTGCATTCTGAAAATTTTCGCTAGATTTTGGCCAATATAGCAGGAGAACATGAAGTGGAAAGAGGTATACTAAATTTCAGCTTCAAAGGCATCGCCTTAAACTTGTAATTAAGAGGCGCAGGCCTTTCAAGAGGCGTTCGAAAATTCTGCGTGTCTTCGTTAAACAGTCACTGTCTCGAAACACCTGCGCCACTTCTCGCTCTTTGATTTGCTCTCCGGAGACATTACTTTGTTCCATCTCTCTCGACGGCATGTTCTCCAGTTACAAAGCCCAATTTTGTGTATTCTCGAAAATTTTCGCCAGATTTTGGCCAATATATCAGGAGAACATGAAGTCAAAAGAGGTATACTAAATTTCAGCTTCAAAGGCATCGCCTTAAAGTTGCAAATAAGAGGCGCAGGCCTTTCAAGAGGCGTTCGAAAATTCTGCGTCTCTTCGTTAATCAGTCACTGTCTCGAAACATATGCGCCACTTCTCGCTCTTTGATTTGCTCTCCGGAGACATTACTTTGTTCCATCTCTCTCGACGGCATGTTCTCCTGTTACAAAGCCCAATTTTGTGTATTCTGAAAATTTTCTCCAGATTTTCGCCAATATATCAGGAGAACATGAAGTGGAAAGAGGTATACTAAATTTCTGCTTCAAAGGCATCGCTTAAAAGTATCAAATCAGAGGCGCAGGCCTTCCACGAGGCGTTCGAAAATTGTGCGACTCTTCGTTAAACAGTCACTGTCTCGAAACCTCTGCGCCACTTCTCGCTCTTTGATTTGCTCTCCGGAGACATTACTTTGTTCCATCTCTTTCGACGGCATGTTCTCCTGTTACAAAGCCCAATTCTGTGGATTCTCGAAATTTTCGCCAGATTTTGGCCAATATATCAGGAGAACATGAAGTCAAAAGAGGTATACTAAATTTCAGCTTCAAAGGCATCGCCTTAAAGTTGCAAATAAGAGGCGCAGGCCTTTCAAGAGGCGTTCGAAAATTCTGCGTGTCTTCGTTAAAGAGTCACTGTCTCGAAACATCTACGCCACTTCTCGCTCTTTGATTTGCTCTCCGGAGACGTTACTTTGTGCCATCTCTTTCGACGGCATGTTCTCCTGTTACAAAGCCCAATTTTGTGCATTCTGAAAATTTTCGCCAGATTTTCGCCAATATATCAGGAGAACATGAAGTGGAAAGAGGTATACTAAATTTCAGCTTCAAAGGCATCGCCTTAAAGTTGCAAATAAGAGGCGCAGGCCTTTCAAGAGGCGTTCGAAAATTCTGCGTCTCTTCGTTAATCAGTCACTGTCTCGAAACATATGCGCCACATCTCGCTCTATGATTTGCTCTCCGGAGACGTTACTTTGTGCCATCCCTTTGGACGGCATGTTCTCCTGTTACAAAGCCCAATTTTGTGCATTCTGAAAATTTTCGCTAGATTTTGGCCAATATATCAGGAGAACATGAAGTGGAAAGAGGTATACTAAATTTCAGCTTCAAAGGCATCGCCTTAAAGTTGCAAATAAGAGGCGCAGGCCTTTCAAGAGGCGTTCGAAAATTCTGCGTCTCTTCGTTAATCAGTCACTGTCTCGAAACATCTGCGCCACATCGCGCTCTTTGATTTGCTCTCCGGAGACGTTTCTTTGTGCCATCCCTTTGGACGGCATGTTCTCCTGTTACAAAGCCCAATTTTGTGCATTCTGAAAATTTTCGCTAGATTTTGGCCAATATAGCAGGAGAACATGAAGTGGAAAGAGGTATACTAAATTTCAGCTTCAAAGGCATCGCCTTAAACTTGTAATTAAGAGGCGCAGGCCTTTCAAGAGGCGTTCGAAAATTCTGCGTGTCTTCGTTAAACAGTCACTGTCTCGAAACACCTGCGCCACTTCTCGCTCTTTGATTTGCTCTCCGGAGACATTACTTTGTTCCATCTCTCTCGACGGCATGTTCTCCAGTTACAAAGCCCAATTTTGTGTATTCTCGAAAATTTTCGCCAGATTTTGGCCAATATATCAGGAGAACATGAAGTCAAAAGAGGTATACTAAATTTCAGCTTCAAAGGCATCGCCTTAAAGTTGCAAATAAGAGGCGCAGGCCTTTCAAGAAGCGTTCGAAAATTCTGCGTCTCTTCGTTAATCAGTCACTGTCTCGAAACATATGCGCCACATCTCGCTCTTTGATTTGCTCTCCGGAGACGTTACTTTGTGCCATCCCTTTGGACGGCATGTTCTCCTGTTACAAAGCCCAATTTTGTGCATTCTGAAAATTTTCGCTAGATTTTGGCCAATATATCAGGAGAACATGAAGTGGAAAGAGGTATACTAAATTTCAGCTTCAAAGGCATCGCTTAAAAGTATCAAATCAGAGGCGCAGGCCTTCCAAGAGGCGTTCGAAAATTGTGCGACTCTTCGTTAAACAGTCACTGTCTCGAAACATCTGCGCCACTTCTCGCTCATTGATTTGCCCTCCGGAGACGTTTCTTTGTGCCATCCCTTTGGACGGCATGTTCTCCTGTTACAAAGCCCAATTTTGTGCATTCTGAAAATTTTCGCTAGATTTTGGCCAATATAGCAGGAGAACATGAAGTGGAAAGAGGTATACTAAATTTCAGCTTCAAAGGCATCGCCTTAAACTTGTAATTAAGAGGCGCAGGCCTTTCAAGAGGCGTTCGAAAATTCTGCGTGTCTTCGTTAAACAGTCACTGTCTCGAAACACCTGCGCCACTTCTCGCTCTTTGATTTGCTCTCCGGAGACATTACTTTGTTCCATCTCTCTCGACGGCATGTTCTCCAGTTACAAAGCCCAATTTTGTGTATTCTCGAAAATTTTCGCCAGATTTTGGCCAATATATCAGGAGAACATGAAGTCAAAAGAGGTATACTAAATTTCAGCTTCAAAGGCATCGCCTTAAAGTTGCAAATAAGAGGCGCAGGCCTTTCAAGAGGCGTTCGAAAATTCTGCGTCTCTTCGTTAATCAGTCACTGTCTCGAAACATATGCGCCACTTCTCGCTCTTTGATTTGCTCTCCGGAGACATTACTTTGTGCCATCTCTTTCGACGGCATGTTCTCCTGTTACAAAGCCCAATGTTGTGCATTCTGAAAATTTTCGCTAGATTTTGGCCAATATATCAGGAGAACATGAAGTGGAAAGAGGTATACTAAATTTCAGCTTCAAAGGCATCGCTTAAAAGTATCAAATCAGAGGCGCAGGCCTTCCAAGAGGCGTTCGAAAATTGTGCGACTCTTCGTTAAACAGTCACTGTCTCGAAACATCTGCGCCACTTCTCGCTCATTGATTTGCCCTCCGGAGACGTTACTTTGTGCCATCTCTTTCGACGGCATGTTCTCCTGTTACAAAGCCCAATTCTGTGGATTCAGAAAATTTTCGCCAGATTTTGGCCAATATAGCAGGAGAACATGAAGTGGAAAGAGGTATACTAAATTTCAGCTTCAAAGGCATCGCCTTAAACTTGTAATTAAGAGGCGCAGGCCTTTCAAGAGGCGTTCGAAAATTCTGCGTCTCTTCGTTAAACAGTCACTGTCTCGAAACACCTGCGCCACTTCTCGCTCTTTGATTTGCTCTCCGGAGGCATTACTTTGTGCCATCTCTTTCGACGGCATGTTCTCCTGTTACAAAGCCCAATGTTGTGCATTCTGAAAATTTTCGCTAGATTTTGGCCAATATATCAGGAGAACATGAAGTGGAAAGAGGTATACTAAATTTCAGCTTCAAAGGCATCGCCTTAAAGTTGCAATTAAGAGGCGCAGGCCTTTCAAGAGGCTTTCGAAAATTCTGCGTCTCTTCGTGAAACAGTCACTGTCTCGAAACACCTGCACCACTTCTCGCTCTTTCGTTTGCTGTCCGGAGACGTTACTTTGTGCCACCTCTTTCGACGGCATGTTCTCCTGTTAAAAAGTCCAATTTTGTGTATTCTCGAAATTTTCGCCAGATTTTCGCCAATATATCAGGAGAACATGAAGTGGAAAGAGGTATACTAAATTTCAGCTTCAAAGGCATCGCTTAAAAGTATCAAATCAGAGGCGCAGGCCTTTCAAGAGGCGTTCGAAAATTGTGCGACTCTTCGTTAAACAGTCACTGGCTCGAAACATCTGCGCCACTTCTCGCTCATCGATGTGCCCTCCGGAGACGTTACTTTGTGCCATCTCTTTCGACGGCATGTTCTCCTGTTACAAAGCCCAATTCTGTGGATTCTGAAAATTTTCGCCAGATTTTGGCCAATATATCAGGAGAACATGAAGTGGAAAGAGGTATACTAAATTTTAGCTTCAAAGGCATCGCTTAAAAGTATCAAATCAGAGGCGCAGGCCTTTCAAGAGGCGTTCGAAAATTGTGCGACTCTTCGTTAAACAGTCACTGGCTCGAAACATCTGCGCCACTTCTTGCTCATGGATTTGCCCTCCGGAGACGTTACTTTGTGCCATCTCTTTCGACGGCATGTTCTCCGGTTACAAAGCCCAATTCTGTGGATTCTGAAAATTTTCGCCAGATTTTGGCCAATATATCAGGAGAACATGAAGTGGAAAGAGGTATACTAAATTTCAGCTTCAAAGGCATCGCCTTAAGGGGGCCGTCTCCGCGGGCCTTTGAATGTGTGAGTACGCTCACACAAGCTAGGAAAAGCGTGCACGTATACGCGTGTAGTAAGCAAATCGTAAATTACAACTTTCGTCCTGGAATCGGCCCGAAGGAAGTTTTTGCGGGTACAGTTGCCTTCAGTAGACATCTGTGCAGGGTGGTCTGGTGCGTTTGAACGCTAATAAGCACCCCACTTTGAAATAATAATGAATTTATGACTCGAAAACTGTCCGAATGAAGCTTCAAGGCTTCTCCGTTGGTGGCGCTAATGGTGCACTGCAGCCATGTAGCACCAGCGTGACGTGTAGGCAGGGCCGACGCGAGGTTAGCTGGCGCCCTTGTGCAAAAAAATTTTTGTTGTCCCCAATTTTTTGCACTTGTTTTCTACTTAATATGTTTAAAAGAATTACATTTATATTTAGTTTATGTGAGGTGTTAGATTCCTTTATTATTAAGCGTACGATCTAGTTTTTTTAGCGTACCATTCGGCTGGCGCCCTTGTGCGGCGCATGGTTCCAACGGGCCTGCGTATACGCGATGTAGTAAGCAAACCGTAAATTACAACTTTCGTCCTGGAATCGGCACGGTGGACGTTTTTGCGGGTTTAGTTGCCTTCGGTAGACTTTCGTGCAGGGTGGTCTGGTCCGTTTGAACGCTAATAAGCACCGTACGTTGAAATAATAATGAATTTATGAATCGTGTACTCAGGACAGCCCGAAAAATGACAGAATGAAGCTTCAAGGTTTCTCCGTCACCGGCGTTGATGGTATATTCGTACCTTGTACCATCAAAACCGGTGGAAGTCCAATCTAGCCGATAAATGTAGGAAAGACATAGTTGCCGAGACGTATCGAGAGTCGAATCGCGCTGTTGCCGCATTTCCCCTATCAATATTTTTCCATCAAGGAGGCTTGAATGAATCACGGCGAAGCAGTTGGAGAACAGAGATGGGCAAAGATAATATCTGGATAAAGTCAAATAAAAGATACTACAGTATTGTCTCATGGAACGAGAGCGAGCAAGAGGCACTGAAAGCGAGCGAGGGTGGTGCGAGATAGACGACGAGATGTTGTTTGTCTCGCTCCGTCTTTCGGACGCCTGACACTCGTTCCATCTCGCTCCCCCTATCAGCTAAAAAGAAGCGAGAAACGAACACTGAGAATTAGGGCTCTGCTCGCGATACGAGCTCAACGCCGCGCTGGTCCCGACCAGCGAGGATTTGGGCTGTTCGGCGGCGCACAGTGGGGCATTTGGGGTCGAAACACGGCACTAAGTCCTTTTACAAAAATATCGCTAAACTGCAAATTTTCTTTTACAGGTAGTTGATTGCAGGTATTGGATTGATTTATTGTAATGACTATAACTTGATTAGAAACAAAAAATATATAAAAAAATGTTCTGTTAAACGATTTCGTCAAAAAGGCACTAACAACTAAAAAATACTTCTAGTGTTGTGCTACAATTTCGATGGTGTTTTTCAACTTTAAATAAAAACGTGGTTCAGGATATTTCATAACAGAATATGAATCAATTTAGTATAGCCTCAAGTGTCGAAATGAATTTGTTGCGAGATATCCTGCTCCACGATTTTATGTGAAAATACACCATCGAAATTATAGTATAAGAAAATAAATATTTTTTAGTTTTTAATGCATTTTTCATAAAATCGTTTATTATAAATTGTTTAATATACTTTTTCTAGTTTTTAGTGTTTGTGGATTTACATTACTCTTATTGCTGTATGCAGTTTAACAGTTTGCTTGAAGAATGGTTGATTTATTGTTATGGGTTATTATTTCTTGGTGACTAGGTAATTTTTTCACCCACTCGGAGTTTTTTCATAATTTTGTATTGTCAACCAAACTACGCACCTCTGCAAAGTTTCGAGGGAATTGGATGGTTGGAAGTGGTTTAAAATTGAGTTTCCAGATTTGAATCAAACAAACAAACAAACAGAGGATCGTAGCTAAATAAAATCGTTTAATGGGACATTCCCAAATATCAGTATTGTTAGTACTGAACTCTGGTTTATATTGATAAATTTTTACAACCGTGGAATAACAATTCCGAAGAAAACCATGTACAAAACTATTATTGAAACAGACAATTCTTGTTGATATAAAAGATAATTTGATGTATAGTTAGATGAAAAAAAAGCGGCATATGTTTTTAGAAGAATTACAGCATTCATAAATTTCATTACGATCGGCATGTTACACTTCGGTGATGTACCTTATTCAAATTGTATGCTTTGAATTTGCACATTGATTATACAAAGTATTGCATCGTTCTATGTATAAATAAATACTAAATTAGTATTGTTTCATTGACATGTTTCCTAACTTCACTACTCAACCTCTCTATCTTTCAATAGTGCTATCCTCCTTTACGTTCAGCAAGGCTCTGATGCTAGACGCAGGAATTGGCGGGCTCCAGCTACAGCTGATGCACGAGGAAACACCTACAGCGGTGGTTATGTGTGCGTGACTGACGCACCGCAGTTCCCCACACATAACCACCGCTCCTGTCGATGTTCCCCCCTCCATCAGCGGTACATGGAGCCCGGCGATCGCTGCCTAGACGCAGCTCTCGTGCCGTATTCCTCCAAGCTTCTCAATAGAAGGAGCTGTGGCAACAGCGCGGCAGAGACGGAGACAACAGAACATGCGGCAACTATGCTGTCAAAAATTCGTCTACGTAGAGTACCGGTAGATGTCACCATTGTACAACTTCTTTTTACCGACCGCAGTAGTTTTATTAGGGTCCGTCTGTTTACAAGGGCGCTTCGATCGATTCGGACCATAACAAAAAGGAGACGGCCCCCTTAAAGTTGCAAATCAGAGGCGCAGGCCTTTCAAGAGGCGTTCGAAAATTCTGCGTGTCTTCGTTAAACAGTCACTGTCTCGAAACATCTGCGCCACTTCTCGCCCTTTGATTTGCTCTCCGGAGACATTACTTGGTTCCATCTCTTTCGACGGCATGTTCTCCTGTTACAAAGCCCCATTTTGTGCATTCTGAAAATGTTCGCCAGATTTTGGCCAATATATCAGGAGAGCATGAAGTCAAAAGAGGTATACTAAATTTCAGCTTCAAAGGCATCGCCTTAAAGTTGCAAATAAGAGGCGCAGGCCTTTCAAGAGGCTTTCGAAAATTCTGCGTCTCTTCGTGAAACAGTCACTGTCTCGAAACACCTGCGCCACTTCTCGCTCTTTGATTTGCTCTCCGGAGACATTACTTTGTTCCATCTCTTTCGACGGCATGTTCTCCTGTTACAAAGCCCAATTTTGTGTATTCTCGAAATTTTCGCCAGATTTTGTCCAATTAATCGGGAGAAAATGAAGTGGAAAGAGGTATACTAAATTTCAGCTTCAAAGGCATCGCCTTAAAGTTGCAAATAAGAGGCGCAGGCCTTTCAAGAGGCGTTCGAAAATTCTGCGTCTCTTCGTTAATCGGTCACTGTCTCGAAACATCTGCGCCACATCGCGCTCTTTGATTTGCTCTCCGGAGACGTTACTTTGTGCCATCTCTTTCGACGGCATGTTCTCCTGTTACAAAGCCCAATTTTGTGCATTCTGAAAATTTTCGCCAGATTTTGGCCAATATATCAGGAGAACATGAAGTGGAAGGAGGTATACTAAATTTCAGCTTCAAAGGCATCGCCTTAAAGTTGCAATTAAGAGGCGCAGGCCTTTCAAGAGGCGTTCGAAAATTCTGCGTCTCTTCGTTAATCAGTCACTGTCTCGAAACATCTGTGCCACATCTCGCTCTTTGATTTTCTCTCCGGAGACGTTACTTTGTGCCATCCCTTTGGACGGCATGTTCTCCTGTTACAAAGCCCAATTCTGTGGATTCTGAAAATTTTCGCCAGATTTTGGCCAATATAGCAGGAGAACATGAAGTGGAAAGAGGTATACTAAATTTCAGCTTCAAAGGCATCGCCTTAAACTTGTAATTAAGAGGCGCAGGCCTTTCAAGAGGCGTTCGAAAATTCTGCGTCTCTTCGTTAAACAGTCACTGTCTCGAAACACCTGCGCCACTTCTCGCTCTTTGATTTGCTCTCCGGAGGCATTACTTTGTGCCATCTCTTTCGGCGGCATGTTCTCCTGTTACAAAGCCCAATGTTGTGCATTCTGAAAATTTTCGCTAGATTTTGGCCAATATATCAGGAGAACATGAAGTGGAAAGAGGTATACTAAATTTCAGCTTCAAAGGCATCGCCTTAAAGTTGCAATTAAGAGGCGCAGGCCTTTCAAGAGGCTTTCGAAAATTCTGCGTCTCTTCGTGAAACAGTCACTGTCTCGAAACACCTGCACCACTTCTCGCTCTTTCGTTTGCTGTCCGGAGACGTTACTTTGTGGCACCTCTTTCGACGGCATGTTCTCCTGTTAAAAAGTCCAATTTTGTGTATTCTCGAAATTTTCGCCAGATTTTGGCCAATAAATCAGGAGAAAATGAAGTAGAAAGAGGTATACTAAATTTCAGCTTCAAAGGCATCGCCTTAAAGTTGCAAATAAGAGGCGCAGGCCTTTCAAGAGGCGTTCGAAAATTCTGCGTCTCTTCGTTAATCGGTCACTGTCTCGAAACATCTGCGCCACATCGCGCTCTTTGATTTGCTCTCCGGAGACGTTACTTTGTGCCACCTCTTTCGACGGCATGTTCTCCTGTTACAAAGCCCAATTCTGTGGATTCTGAAAATTTTCGCCAGATTTTGGCCAATATATCAGGAGAACATGAAGTGGAAAGAGGTATACTAAATTTCAGCTTCAAAGGCATTGCCTTAAAGTTGCAAATCAGATGCGCAGGCCTTTCAAGAGGCGTTCGAAAATTCTGCGTGTCTTCGTTAAACAGTCACTGTCTCGAAACCTCTGCGCCACTTCTCGCTCTTTGATTTGCTCTCCGGACACGTTACTTTGTGCCATCTCTTTCGACGGCATGTTCTCCTGTTACAAAGCCCAATTCTGTGGATTCTGAAAATTTTCGCCAGATTTTGGCCAATATATCAGGAGAACATGAAGTGGAAAGAGGTATACTAAATTTCTGCTTCAAAGGCATCGCTTAAAAGTATCAAATCAGAGGCGCAGGCCTTCCAAGAGGCGTTCGAAAATTGTGCGACTCTTCGTTAAACAGTCACTGTCTCGAAACATCTGCGCCACTTCTCGCTCATTGATTTGCCCTCCGGAGACGTTACTTTGTGCCATCTCTTTCGACGGCATGTTCTCCTGTTACAAAGCCCAATTCTGTGGATTCTGAAAATTTTCGCCAGATTTTGGCCAATATATCAGGAGAACATGAAATGGAAAGAGGTATACTAAATTTCAGCTTCAAAGGCATTGCCTTAAAGTTGCAAATCAGATGCGCAGGCCTTTCAAGAGGCGTTCGAAAATTCTGCGTGTCTTCGTTAAACAGTCACTGTCTCGAAACCTCTGCGCCACTTCTCGCTCTTTGATTTGCTCTCCGGAGACGTTACTTTGTGCCATCTCTTTCGACGGCATGTTCTCCTGTTACAAAGCCCAATTTTGTGCATTCTGAAAATTTTCGCCAGATTTTGGCCAATATATCAGGAGAACATGAAGTGGAAAGAGGTATACTAAATTTCAGCTTCAAAGGCATCGCCTTAAAGTTGCAAATCAGAGGCGCAGGCCTTTCAAGAAGCGTTCGAAAATTCTGCGTGTCTTCGTTAAACAGTCACTGTCTCGAAACATCTGCGCCACTTCTCGCTCTTTGATTTGCTCTCCGGAGGCATTACTTTGTTCCATCTCTTTCGACGGCATGTTCTCCTGTTACAAAGCCCAATTTTGTGCATTCTGAAAATGTTCGCCAGATTTTGGCCAATATATCAGGAGAACATGAAGTCAAAAGAGGTATACTAAATTTCAGCTTCAAAGGCATCGCCTTAAAGTTGCAAATAAGAGGCGCAGGCCTTTCAAGAGGCTTTCGAAAATTCTGCGTCTCTTCGTGAAACAGTCACTGTCTCGAAACACCTGCGCCATTTCTCGCTCTTTGATTTGCTCTCCGGAGACATTACTTTGTTCCATCACTTTCGACGGCATGTTCTCCTGTTACAAAGCCCAATTTTGTGTATTCTCGAAATTTTCGCCAGATTTTGGCCAATAAATCAGGAGAAAATGAAGTGGAAAGAGGTATACTAAATTTCAGCTTCAAAGGCATCGCCTTAAAGTTGCAAATAAGAGGCGCAGGCCTTTCAAGAGGCGTTCGAAAATTCTGCGTCTCTTCGTTAATCAGTCACTGTCTCGAAACATCTGCGCCACATCGCGCTCTTTGATTTGCCCTCCGGAGACGTTACTTTGTGCCATCTCTTTCGACGGCATGTTCTCCGGTTACAAAGCCCAATTCTGTGGATTCTGAAAATTTTCGCCAGATTTTGGCCAATATATCAGGAGAACATGAAGTGGAAAGAGGTATACTAAATTTCAGCTTCAAAGGCATCGCCTTAAAGTTGCAAATCAGAGGCGCAGGCCTTTCAAGAGGCGTTCGAAAATTCTGCGTGTCTTCGTTAAACAGTCACTGTCTCGAAACATCTGCGCCACTTCTCGCTCTTTGAATTGCTCTCCGGAGACATTACTTGGTTCCATCTCTTTCGACGGCATGTTCTCCTGTTACAAAGCCCCATTTTGTGCATTCTGAAAATGTACGCCAGATTTTGGCCAATATATCAGGAGAACATGAAGTCAAAAGAGGTATACTAAATTTCAGCTTCAAAGGCATCGCTTAAAAGTATCAAATCAGAGGCGCAGGCCTTCCAAGAGGCGTTCGAAAATTGTGCGACTCTTCGTTAAACAGTCACTGTCTCGAAACCTCTGCGCCACTTCTCGCTCTTTGATTTGCTCTCCGGAGACGTTACTTTGTGCCATCTCTTTCGACGGCATGTTATCCTGTTACAAAGCCCAATTCTGTGCATTCTGAAAATTTTCGCCAGATTTTGGCCAATGTATCAGGAGAACATGAAGTGGAAAGAGGTATACTAAATTTCAGCTTCAAAGGCATCGCTTAAAAGTATCAAATCAGAGGCGCAGGCCTTCCAAGAGGCGTTCGAAAATTGTGCGACTCTTCGTTAAACAGTCACTGTCTCGAAACATCTGCGCCACTTCTCGCTCATTGATTTGCCCTCCGGAGACGTTACTTTGTGCCATCTCTTTCGACGGCATGTTCTCCTGTTACAAAGCCCAATTCTGTGGATTCTGAAAATTTTCGCCAGATTTTGGCCAATATATCAGGAGAACATGAAGTGGAAAGAGGTATACTAAATTTCAGCTTCAAAGGCATTGCCTTAAAGTTGCAAATCAGATGCGCAGGCCTTTCAAGAGGCGTTCGAAAATTCTGCGTGTCTTCGTTAAACAGTCACTGTCTCGAAACCTCTGCGCCACTTCTCGCTCTTTGATTTGCTCTCCGGAGACGTTACTTTGTGCCATCTCTTTCGACGGCATGTTCTCCTGTTACAAAGCCCAATTTTGTGCATTCTGAAAATTTTCGCCAGATTTTGGCCAATATATCAGGAGAACATGAAGTGGAAAGAGGTATACTAAATTTCAGCTTCAAAGGCATCGCCTTAAAGTTGCAAATCAGAGGCGCAGGCCTTTCAAGAAGCGTTCGAAAATTCTGCGTGTCTTCGTTAAACAGTCACTGTCTCGAAACATCTGCGCCACTTCTCGCTCTTTGATTTGCTCTCCGGAGACATTACTTTGTTTCATTTCTTTCGACGGCATGTTCTCCTGTTACAAAGCCCAATTTTGTGCATTCTGAAAATTTTCGCTAGATTTTGGCCAATATATCAGGAGAACATGAAGTGGAAAGAGGTATACTAAATTTCAGCTTCAAAGGCATCGCTTAAAAGTATCAAATCAGAGGCGCAGGCCTTCCAAGAGGCGTTCGAAAATTGTGCGACTCTTCGTTAAACAGTCACTGTCTCGAAACATCTGCGCCACTTCTCGCTCATTGATTTGCCCTCCGGAGACGTTACTTTGTGCCATCTCTTTCGACGGCATGTTCTCCTGTTACAAAGCCCAATTCTGTGGATTCTGAAAATTTTCGCCAGATTTTGGCCAATATATCAGGAGAACATGAAGTGGAAAGAGGTATACTAAATTTCAGCTTCAAAGGCATTGCCTTAAAGTTGCAAATCAGATGCGCAGGCCTTTCAAGAGGCGTTCGAAAATTCTGCGTGTCTTCGTTAAACAGTCACTGTCTCGAAACCTCTGCGCCACTTCTCGCTCTTTGATTTGCTCTCCGGAGACGTTACTTTGTGCCATCTCTTTCGACGGCATGTTCTCCTGTTACAAAGCCCAATTTTGTGCATTCTGAAAATTTTCGCCAGATTTTGGCCAATATATCAGGAGAACATGAAGTGGAAAGAGGTATACTAAATTTCAGCTTCAAAGGCATCGCCTTAAAGTTGCAAATCAGAGGCGCAGGCCTTTCAAGAAGCGTTCGAAAATTCTGCGTGTCTTCGTTAAACAGTCACTGTCTCGAAACATCTGCGCCACTTCTCGCTCTTTGAATTGCTCTCCGGAGACATTACTTGGTTCCATCTCTTTCGACGGCATGTTCTCCTGTTACAAAGCCCCATTTTGTGCATTCTGAAAATGTACGCCAGATTTTGGCCAATATATCAGGAGAACATGAAGTCAAAAGAGGTATACTAAATTTCAGCTTCAAAGGCATCGCTTAAAAGTATCAAATCAGAGGCGCAGGCCTTCCAAGAGGCGTTCGAAAATTGTGCGACTCTTCGTTAAACAGTCACTGTCTCGAAACCTCTGCGCCACTTCTCGCTCTTTGATTTGCTCTCCGGAGACGTTACTTTGTGCCATCTCTTTCGACGGCATGTTATCCTGTTACAAAGCCCAATTCTGTGCATTCTGAAAATTTTCGCCAGATTTTGGCCAATGTATCAGGAGAACATGAAGTGGAAAGAGGTATACTAAATTTCAGCTTCAAAGGCATCGCTTAAAAGTATCAAATCAGAGGCGCAGGCCTTCCAAGAGGCGTTCGAAAATTGTGCGACTCTTCGTTAAACAGTCACTGTCTCGAAACATCTGCGCCACTTCTCGCTCATTGATTTGCCCTCCGGAGACGTTACTTTGTGCCATCTCTTTCGACGGCATGTTCTCCTGTTACAAAGCCCAATTCTGTGGATTCTGAAAATTTTCGCCAGATTTTGGCCAATATATCAGGAGAACATGAAGTGGAAAGAGGTATACTAAATTTCAGCTTCAAAGGCATTGCCTTAAAGTTGCAAATCAGATGCGCAGGCCTTTCAAGAGGCGTTCGAAAATTCTGCGTGTCTTCGTTAAACAGTCACTGTCTCGAAACCTCTGCGCCACTTCTCGCTCTTTGATTTGCTCTCCGGAGACGTTACTTTGTGCCATCTCTTTCGACGGCATGTTCTCCTGTTACAAAGCCCAATTTTGTGCATTCTGAAAATTTTCGCCAGATTTTGGCCAATATATCAGGAGAACATGAAGTGGAAAGAGGTATACTAAATTTCAGCTTCAAAGGCATCGCCTTAAAGTTGCAAATCAGAGGCGCAGGCCTTTCAAGAAGCGTTCGAAAATTCTGCGTGTCTTCGTTAAACAGTCACTGTCTCGAAACATCTGCGCCACTTCTCGCTCTTTGATTTGCTCTCCGGAGACATTACTTTGTTTCATTTCTTTCGACGGCATGTTCTCCTGTTACAAAGCCCAATTTTGTGCATTCTGAAAATTTTCGCTAGATTTTGGCCAATATATCAGGAGAACATGAAGTGGAAAGAGGTATACTAAATTTCAGCTTCAAAGGCATCGCTTAAAAGTATCAAATCAGAGGCGCAGGCCTTCCAAGAGGCGTTCGAAAATTGTGCGACTCTTCGTTAAACAGTCACTGTCTCGAAACATCTGCGCCACTTCTCGCTCATTGATTTGCCCTCCGGAGACGTTACTTTGTGCCATCTCTTTCGACGGCATGTTCTCCTGTTACAAAGCCCAATTCTGTGGATTCTGAAAATTTTCGCCAGATTTTGGCCAATATATCAGGAGAACATGAAGTGGAAAGAGGTATACTAAATTTCAGCTTCAAAGGCATTGCCTTAAAGTTGCAAATCAGATGCGCAGGCCTTTCAAGAGGCGTTCGAAAATTCTGCGTGTCTTCGTTAAACAGTCACTGTCTCGAAACCTCTGCGCCACTTCTCGCTCTTTGATTTGCTCTCCGGAGGCGTTACTTTGTGCCATCTCTTTCGACGGCATGTTCTCCTGTTACAAAGCCCAATTTTGTGCATTCTGAAAATTTTCGCCAGATTTTGGCCAATATATCAGGAGAACATGAAGTGGAAAGAGGTATACTAAATTTCAGCTTCAAAGGCATCGCCTTAAAGTTGCAAATCAGAGGCGCAGGCCTTTCAAGAAGCGTTCGAAAATTCTGCGTGTCTTCGTTACACAGTCACTGTCTCGAAACATCTGCGCCACTTCTCGCTCTTTGATTTGCTCTCCGGAGACATTACTTTGTTTCATTTCTTTCGACGGCATGTTCTCCTGTTACAAAGCCCAATTTTGTGCATTCTGAAAATTTTCGCTAGATTTTGGCCAATATATCAGGAGAACATGAAGTGGAAAGAGGTATACTAAATTTCAGCTTCAAAGGCATCGCTTAAAAGTATCAAATCAGAGGCGCAGGCCTTCCAAGAGGCGTTCGAAAATTGTGCGACTCTTCGTTAAACAGTCACAGTCTCGAAACCTCTGCGCCACTTCTCGCTCTTTGATTTGCTCTCCGGAGGCGTTACTTTGTGCCATCTCTTTCGACGGCATGTTCTCCTGTTACAAAGCCCAATTTTGTGCATTCTGAAAATTTTCGCCAGATTTTGGCCAATATATCAGGAGAACATGAAGTGGAAAGAGGTATACTAAATTTCAGCTTCAAAGGCATCGCCTTAAAGTTGCAAATCAGAGGCGCAGGCCTTTCAAGAAGCGTTCGAAAATTCTGCGTGTCTTCGTTAAACAGTCACTGTCTCGAAACATCTGCGCCACTTCTCGCTCTTTGATTTGCTCTCCGGAGACATTACTTTGTTTCATTTCTTTCGACGGCATGTTCTCCTGTTACAAAGCCCAATTTTGTGCATTCTGAAAATTTTCGCTAGATTTTGGCCAATATATCAGGAGAACATGAAGTGGAAAGAGGTATACTAAATTTCAGCTTCAAAGGCATCGCTTAAAAGTATCAAATCAGAGGCGCAGGCCTTCCAAGAGGCGTTCGAAAATTGTGCGACTCTTCGTTAAACAGTCACTGTCTCGAAACATCTGCGCCACTTCTCGCTCATTGATTTGCCCTCCGGAGACGTTACTTTGTGCCATCTCTTTCGACGGCATGTTCTCCTGTTACAAAGCCCAATTCTGTGGATTCTGAAAATTTTCGCCAGATTTTGGCCAATATATCAGGAGAACATGAAGTGGAAAGAGGTATACTAAATTTCAGCTTCAAAGGCATTGCCTTAAAGTTGCAAATCAGATGCGCAGGCCTTTCAAGAGGCGTTCGAAAATTCTGCGTGTCTTCGTTAAACAGTCACTGTCTCGAAACCTCTGCGCCACTTCTCGCTCTTTGATTTGCTCTCCGGAGGCGTTACTTTGTGCCATCTCTTTCGACGGCATGTTCTCCTGTTACAAAGCCCAATTTTGTGCATTCTGAAAATTTTCGCCAGATTTTGGCCAATATATCAGGAGAACATGAAGTGGAAAGAGGTATACTAAATTTCAGCTTCAAAGGCATCGCCTTAAAGTTGCAAATCAGAGGCGCAGGCCTTTCAAGAAGCGTTCGAAAATTCTGCGTGTCTTCGTTAAACAGTCACTGTCTCGAAACATCTGCGCCACTTCTCGCTCTTTGATTTGCTCTCCGGAGACATTACTTTGTTTCATTTCTTTCGACGGCATGTTCTCCTGTTACAAAGCCCAATTTTGTGCATTCTGAAAATGTTCGCCAGATTTTGGCCAATATATCAGGAGAACATGAAGTCAAAAGAGGTATACTAAATTTCAGCTTCAAAGGCATCGCCTTAAAGTTGCAAATAAGAGGCGCAGGCCTTTCAAGAGGCTTTCGAAAATTGTGCGACTCTTCGTTAAACAGTCACTGTCTCGAAACATCTGCGCCACTTCTCGCTCATTGATTTGCCCTCCGGAGACGTTACTTTGTGCCATCTCTTTCGACGGCATGTTCTCCTGTTACAAAGCCCAATTCTGTGGATTCTGAAAATTTTCGCCAGATTTTGGCCAATATATCAGGAGAACATGAAGTGGAAAGAGGTATACTAAATTTCAGCTTCAAAGGCATTGCCTTAAAGTTGCAAATCAGATGCGCAGGCCTTTCAAGAGGCGTTCGAAAATTCTGCGTGTCTTCGTTAAACAGTCACTGTCTCGAAACACCTGCGCCATTTCTCGCTCTTTGATTTGCTCTCCGGAGACATTACTTTGTTCCATCACTTTCGACGGCATGTTCTCCTGTTACAAAGCCCAATTTTGTGTATTCTCGAAATTTTCGCCAGATTTTGGCCAATAAATCAGGAGAAAATGAAGTGGAAAGAGGTATACTAAATTTCAGCTTCAAAGGCATCGCCTTAAAGTTGCAAATAAGAGGCGCAGGCCTTTCAAGAGGCGTTCGAAAATTCTGCGTCTCTTCGTTAATCAGTCACTGTCTCGAAACATCTGCGCCACATCGCGCTCTTTGATTTGCTCACCGGAGACGTTACTTTGTGCCATCCCTGTGGACGGCATGTTCTCCTGTTACAAAGCCCAATTTTGTGCATTCTGAAACTTTTCGCTAGATTTTGGCCAATATATCAGGAGAACATGAAGTGGAAAGAGGTATACTAAATTTCAGCTTCAAAGGCATCGCCATAAACTTGTAATTAAGAGGCGCAGGCCTTTCAAGAGGCGTTCGAAAATTCTGCGTGTCTTCGTTAAAGAGTCACTGTCTCGAAACATCTGCGCCACATCGCGCTCTTTGATTTGCTCTCCGGAGACGTTACTTTGTGCCATCCCTATGGACGGCATGTTCTCCTGTTACAAAGCCCAATTTTGTGCATTCTGAAACTTTTCGCTAGATTTTGGCCAATATATCAGGAGAACATGAAGTGGAAAGAGGTATACTAAATATCAGCTTCAAAGGCATCGCCATAAACTTGTAATTAAGAGGCGCAGGCCTTTCAAGAGGCGTTCGAAAATTCTGCGTGTCTTCGTTAAAGAGTCACTGTCTCGAAACATCTGCGCCACTTCTCTCTCTTTGATTTGCTCTCCGGAGACGTTACTTTGTGCCATCTCTTTCGAGGGCATGTTCTCCTGTTACAAAGCCCAATTCTGTGCATTCTGAAAATTTTCGCCAGATTTTGGCCAATATATCAGGAGAACATGAAGTGGAAAGAGGTATACTAAATTTCAGCTTCAAAGGCATCGCTTAAAAGTATCAAATCAGAGGCGCAGGCCTTCCAAGAGGCGTTCGAAAATTGTGCGACTCTTCGTTAAACAGTCACTGTCTCGAAACATCTGCGCCACTTCTCGCTCATTGATTTGCCCTCCGGAGACGTTACTTTGTGCCATCTCTTTCGACGGCATGTTCTCCTGTTACAAAGCCCAATTCTGTGGATTCTGAAAATTTTCGCCAGATTTTGGCCAATATATCAGGAGAACATGAAGTGGAAAGAGGTATACTAAATTTCAGCTTCAAAGGCATTGCCTTAAAGTTGCAAATCAGATGCGCAGGCCTTTCAAGAGGCGTTCGAAAATTCTGCGTCTCTTCGTTAAACAGTCACTGTCTCGAAACACCTGCGCCACTTCTCGCTCTTTGATTTGCTCTCCGGAGGCGTTACTTTGTGCCATCTCTTTCGGCGGCATGTTCTCCTGTTACAAAGCCCAATGTTGTGCATTCTGAAAATTTTCGCAAGATTTTGGCCAATATATCAGGAGAACGTGAAGTGGAAAGAGGTATACTAAATTTCAGCTTCAAAGGCATCGCCTTAAAGTTGCAATTAAGAGGCGCAGGCCTTTCAAGAGGCTTTCGAAAATTCTGCGTCTCTTCGTGAAACAGTCACTGTCTCGAAACACCTGCACCACTTCTCGCTCTTTCGTTTGCTGTCCGGAGACGTTACTTTGTGCCACCTCTTTCGACGGCATGTTCTCCTGTTACAAAGCCCAATTCTGTGGATTCTGAAAATTTTCGCCAGATTTTGGCCAATATATCAGGAGAACATGAAGTGGAAAGAGGTATACTAAATTTCAGCTTCAAAGGCATTGCCTTAAAGTTGCAAATCAGATGCGCAGGCCTTTCAAGAGGCGTTCGAAAATTCTGCGTGTCTTCGTTAAACAGTCACTGTCTCGAAACACCTGCGCCATTTCTCGCTCTTTGATTTGCTCTCGGGAGACATTACTTTGTTCCATCACTTTCGACGGCATGTTCTCCTGTTACAAAGCCCAATTTTGTGTATTCTCGAAATTTTCGCCAGATTTTGGCCAATAAATCAGGAGAAAATGAAGTGGAAAGAGGTATACTAAATTTCAGCTTCAAAGGCATCGCCTTAAAGTTGCAAATAAGAGGCGCAGGCCTTTCAAGAGGCGTTCGAAAATTCTGCGTCTCTTCGTTAATCAGTCACTGTCTCGAAACATCTGCGCCACATCGCGCTCTTTGATTTGCTCTCCGGAGACGTTACTTTGTGCCATCCCTGTGGACGGCATGTTCTCCTGTTACAAAGCCCAATTTTGTGCATTCTGAAACTTTTCGCTAGATTTTGGCCAATATATCAGGAGAACATGAAGTGGAAAGAGGTATACTAAATTTCAGCTTCAAAGGCATCGCCATAAACTTGTAATTAAGAGGCGCAGGCCTTTCAAGAGGCGTTCGAAAATTCTGCGTGTCTTCGTTAAAGAGTCACTGTCTCGAAACATCTGCGCCACATCGCGCTCTTTGATTTGCTCTCCGGAGACGTTACTTTGTGCCATCCCTATGGACGGCATGTTCTCCTGTTACAAAGCCCAATTTTGTGCATTCTGAAACTTTTCGCTAGATTTTGGCCAATATATCAGGAGAACATGAAGTGGAAAGAGGTATACTAAATATCAGCTTCAAAGGCATCGCCATAAACTTGTAATTAAGAGGCGCAGGCCTTTCAAGAGGCGTTCGAAAATTCTGCGTGTCTTCGTTAAAGAGTCACTGTCTCGAAACATCTGCGCCACTTCTCTCTCTTTGATTTGCTCTCCGGAGACGTTACTTTGTGCCATCTCTTTCGAGGGCATGTTCTCCTGTTACAAAGCCCAATTCTGTGCATTCTGAAAATTTTCGCCAGATTTTGGCCAATATATCAGGAGAACATGAAGTGGAAAGAGGTATACTAAATTTCAGCTTCAAAGGCATCGCTTAAAAGTATCAAATCAGAGGCGCAGGCCTTCCAAGAGGCGTTCGAAAATTGTGCGACTCTTCGTTAAACAGTCACTGTCTCGAAACATCTGCGCCACTTCTCGCTCATTGATTTGCCCTCCGGAGACGTTACTTTGTGCCATCTCTTTCGACGGCATGTTCTCCTGTTACAAAGCCCAATTCTGTGGATTCTGAAAATTTTCGCCAGATTTTGGCCAATATATCAGGAGAACATGAAGTGGAAAGAGGTATACTAAATTTCAGCTTCAAAGGCATTGCCTTAAAGTTGCAAATCAGATGCGCAGGCCTTTCAAGAGGCGTTCGAAAATTCTGCGTCTCTTCGTTAAACAGTCACTGTCTCGAAACACCTGCGCCACTTCTCGCTCTTTGATTTGCTCTCCGGAGGCGTTACTTTGTGCCATCTCTTTCGGCGGCATGTTCTCCTGTTACAAAGCCCAATGTTGTGCATTCTGAAAATTTTCGCAAGATTTTGGCCAATATATCAGGAGAACGTGAAGTGGAAAGAGGTATACTAAATTTCAGCTTCAAAGGCATCGCCTTAAAGTTGCAATTAAGAGGCGCAGGCCTTTCAAGAGGCTTTCGAAAATTCTGCGTCTCTTCGTGAAACAGTCACTGTCTCGAAACACCTGCACCACTTCTCGCTCTTTCGTTTGCTGTCCGGAGACGTTACTTTGTGCCACCTCTTTCGACGGCATGTTCTCCTGTTACAAAGCCCAATTCTGTGGATTCTGAAAATTTTCGCCAGATTTTGGCCAATATATCAGGAGAACATGAAGTGGAAAGAGGTATACTAAATTTCAGCTTCAAAGGCATTGCCTTAAAGTTGCAAATCAGATGCGCAGGCCTTTCAAGAGGCGTTCGAAAATTCTGCGTGTCTTCGTTAAACAGTCACTGTCTCGAAACCTCTGCGCCACTTCTCGCTCTTTGATTTGCTCTCCGGACACGTTACTTTGTGCCATCTCTTTCGACGGCATGTTCTCCTGTTACAAAGCCCAATTCTGTGGATTCTGAAAATTTTCGCCAGATTTTGGCCAATATATCAGGAGAACATGAAATGGAAAGAGGTATACTAAATTTCAGCTTCAAAGGCATTGCCTTAAAGTTGCAAATCAGATGCGCAGGCCTTTCAAGAGGCGTTCGAAAATTCTGCGTGTCTTCGTTAAACAGTCACTGTCTCGAAACCTCTGCGCCACTTCTCGCTCTTTGATTTGCTCTCCGGAGACGTTACTTTGTGCCATCTCTTTCGACGGCATGTTCTCCTGTTACAAAGCCCAATTTTGTGCATTCTGAAAATTTTCGCCAGATTTTGGCCAATATATCAGGAGAACATGAAGTGGAAAGAGGTATACTAAATTTCAGCTTCAAAGGCATCGCCTTAAAGTTGCAAATCAGAGGCGCAGGCCTTTCAAGAAGCGTTCGAAAATTCTGCGTGTCTTCGTTAAACAGTCACTGTCTCGAAACATCTGCGCCACTTCTCGCTCTTTGATTTGCTCTCCGGAGGCATTACTTTGTTCCATCTCTTTCGACGGCATGTTCTCCTGTTACAAAGCCCAATTTTGTGCATTCTGAAAATGTTCGCCAGATTTTGGCCAATATATCAGGAGAACATGAAGTCAAAAGAGGTATACTAAATTTCAGCTTCAAAGGCATCGCCTTAAAGTTGCAAATAAGAGGCGCAGGCCTTTCAAGAGGCTTTCGAAAATTCTGCGTCTCTTCGTGAAACAGTCACTGTCTCGAAACACCTGCGCCATTTCTCGCTCTTTGATTTGCTCTCCGGAGACATTACTTTGTTCCATCACTTTCGACGGCATGTTCTCCTGTTACAAAGCCCAATTTTGTGTATTCTCGAAATTTTCGCCAGATTTTGGCCAATAAATCAGGAGAAAATGAAGTGGAAAGAGGTATACAAAATTTCAGCTTCAAAGGCATCGCCTTAAAGTTGCAAATAAGAGGCGCAGGCCTTTCAAGAGGCGTTCGAAAATTCTGCGTCTCTTCGATAATCAGTCACTGTCTCGAAACATCTGCGCCACATCTCGCTCTTTGATTTGCTCTCCGGAGACGTTACTTTGTGCCATCCCTTTGGACGGCATGTTCTCCTGTTACAAAGCCCAATTTTGTGCATTCTGAAAATTTTCGCTAGATTTTGGCCAATATATCAGGAGAACATGAAGTGGAAAGAGGTATACTAAATTTCAGCTTCAAAGGCATCGCCTTAAAGTTGCAAATCAGAGGCGCAGGCCTTTCAAGAGGCGTTCGAAAATTCTGCGTGTCTTCGTTAAACAGTCACTGTCTCGAAACATCTGCGCCACTTCTCGCTCTTTGATTTGCTCTCCGGAGACATTACTTGGTTCCATCTCTTTCGACGGCATGTTCTCCTGTTACAAAGCCCCATTTTGTGCATTCTGAAAATGTACGCCAGATTTTGGCCAATATATCAGGAGAACATGAAGTCAAAAGAGGTATACTAAATTTCAGCTTCAAAGGCATCGCTTAAAAGTATCAAATCAGAGGCGCAGGCCTTCCAAGAGGCGTTCGAAAATTGTGCGACTCTTCGTTAAACAGTCACTGTCTCGAAACCTCTGCGCCACTTCTCGCTCTTTGATTTGCTCTCCGGAGACGTTACTTTGTGCCATCTCTTTCGACGGCATGTTATCCTGTTACAAAGCCCAATTCTGTGCATTCTGAAAATTTTCGCCAGATTTTGGCCAATGTATCAGGAGAACATGAAGTGGAAAGAGGTATACTAAATTTCAGCTTCAAAGGCATCGCTTAAAAGTATCAAATCAGAGGCGCAGGCCTTCCAAGAGGCGTTCGAAAATTGTGCGACTCTTCGTTAAACAGTCACTGTCTCGAAACATCTGCGCCACTTCTCGCTCATTGATTTGCCCTCCGGAGACGTTACTTTGTGCCATCTCTTTCGACGGCATGTTCTCCTGTTACAAAGCCCAATTCTGTGGATTCTGAAAATTTTCGCCAGATTTTGGCCAATATATCAGGAGAACATGAAGTGGAAAGAGGTATACTAAATTTCAGCTTCAAAGGCATTGCCTTAAAGTTGCAAATCAGATGCGCAGGCCTTTCAAGAGGCGTTCGAAAATTCTGCGTGTCTTCGTTAAACAGTCACTGTCTCGAAACCTCTGCGCCACTTCTCGCTCTTTGATTTGCTCTCCGGAGACGTTACTTTGTGCCATCTCTTTCGACGGCATGTTCTCCTGTTACAAAGCCCAATTTTGTGCATTCTGAAAATTTTCGCCAGATTTTGGCCAATATATCAGGAGAACATGAAGTGGAAAGAGGTATACTAAATTTCAGCTTCAAAGGCATCGCCTTAAAGTTGCAAATCAGAGGCGCAGGCCTTTCAAGAAGCGTTCGAAAATTCTGCGTGTCTTCGTTAAACAGTCACTGTCTCGAAACATCTGCGCCACTTCTCGCTCTTTGATTTGCTCTCCGGAGACATTACTTTGTTTCATTTCTTTCGACGGCATGTTCTCCTGTTACAAAGCCCAATTTTGTGCATTCTGAAAATTTTCGCTAGATTTTGGCCAATATATCAGGAGAACATGAAGTGGAAAGAGATATACTAAATTTCAGCTTCAAAGGCATCGCTTAAAAGTATCAAATCAGAGGCGCAGGCCTTCCAAGAGGCGTTCGAAAATTGTGCGACTCTTCGTTAAACAGTCACTGTCTCGAAACATCTGCGCCACTTCTCGCTCATTGATTTGCCCTCCGGAGACGTTACTTTGTGCCATCTCTTTCGACGGCATGTTCTCCTGTTACAAAGCCCAATTCTGTGGATTCTGAAAATTTTCGCCAGATTTTGGCCAATATATCAGGAGAACATGAAGTGGAAAGAGGTATACTAAATTTCAGCTTCAAAGGCATTGCCTTAAAGTTGCAAATCAGATGCGCAGGCCTTTCAAGAGGCGTTCGAAAATTCTGCGTGTCTTCGTTAAACAGTCACTGTCTCGAAACCTCTGCGCCACTTCTCGCTCCTTGATTTGCTCTCCGGAGGCGTTACTTTGTGCCATCTCTTTCGACGGCATGTTCTCCTGTTACAAAGCCCAATTTTGTGCATTCTGAAAATTTTCGCCAGATTTTGGCCAATATATCAGGAGAACATGAAGTGGAAAGAGGTATACTAAATTTCAGCTTCAAAGGCATCGCCTTAAAGTTGCAAATCAGAGGCGCAGGCCTTTCAAGAAGCGTTCGAAAATTCTGCGTGTCTTCGTTAAACAGTCACTGTCTCGAAACATCTGCGCCACTTCTCGCTCTTTGATTTGCTCTCCGGAGACATTACTTTGTTTCATTTCTTTCGACGGCATGTTCTCCTGTTACAAAGCCCAATTTTGTGCATTCTGAAAATGTTCGCCAGATTTTGGCCAATATATCAGGAGAACATGAAGTCAAAAGAGGTATACTAAATTTCAGCTTCAAAGGCATTGCCTTAAAGTTGCAAATCAGATGCGCAGGCCTTTCAAGAGGCGTTCGAAAATTCTGCGTGTCTTCGTTAAACAGTCACTGTCTCGAAACCTCTGCGCCACTTCTCGCTCTTTGATTTGCTCTCCGGAGACGTTACTTTGTGCCATCTCTTTCGACGGCATGTTCTCCTGTTACAAAGCCCAATTTTGTGCATTCTGAAAATTTTCGCCAGATTTTGGCCAATATATCAGGAGAACATGAAGTGGAAAGAGGTATACTAAATTTCAGCTTCAAAGGCATCGCCTTAATGTTGCAAATCAGAGGCGCAGGCCTTTCAAGAAGCGTTCGAAAATTCTGCGTGTCTTCGTTAAACAGTCACTGTCTCGAAACATCTGCGCCACTTCTCGCTCTTTGATTTGCTCTCCGGAGACATTACTTTGTTTCATTTCTTTCGACGGCATGTTCTCCTGTTACAAAGCCCAATTTTGTGCATTCTGAAAATTTTCGCTAGATTTTGGCCAATATATCAGGAGAACATGAAGTGGAAAGAGGTATACTAAATTTCAGCTTCAAAGGCATCGCTTAAAAGTATCAAATCAGAGGCGCAGGCCTTCCAAGAGGCGTTCGAAAATTGTGCGACTCTTCGTTAAACAGTCACTGTCTCGAAACATCTGCGCCACTTCTCGCTCATTGATTTGCCCTCCGGAGACGTTACTTTGTGCCATCTCTTTCGACGGCATGTTCTCCTGTTACAAAGCCCAATTCTGTGGATTCTGAAAATTTTCGCCAGATTTTGGCCAATATATCAGGAGAACATGAAGTGGAAAGAGGTATACTAAATTTCAGCTTCAAAGGCATCGCTTAAAAGTATCAAATCAGAGGCGCAGGCCTTCCAAGAGGCGTTCGAAAATTGTGCGACTCTTCGTTAAACAGTCACTGTCTCGAAACATCTGCGCCACTTCTCGCTCATTGATTTGCCCTCCGGAGACGTTACTTTGTGCCATCTCTTTCGACGGCATGTTCTCCTGTTACAAAGCCCAATTCTGTGGATTCTGAAAATTTTCGCCAGATTTTGGCCAATATATCAGGAGAACATGAAGTGGAAAGAGGTATACTAAATTTCAGCTTCAAAGGCATCGCCTTAAAGTTGCAAATCAGAGGCGCAGGCCTTTCAAGAAGCGTTCGAAAATTCTGCGTGTCTTCGTTAAACAGTCACTGTCTCGAAACATCTGCGCCACTTCTCGCTCTTTGATTTGCTCTCCGGAGACATTACTTTGTTTCATTTCTTTCGACGGCATGTTCTCCTGTTACAAAGCCCAATTTTGTGCATTCTGAAAATGTTCGCCAGATTTTGGCCAATATATCAGGAGAACATGAAGTCAAAAGAGGTATACTAAATTTCAGCTTCAAAGGCATCGCCTTAAAGTTGCAAATAAGAGGCGCAGGCCTTTCAAGAGGCTTTCGAAAATTGTGCGACTCTTCGTTAAACAGTCACTGTCTCGAAACATCTGCGCCACTTCTCGCTCATTGATTTGCCCTCCGGAGACGTTACTTTGTGCCATCTCTTTCGACGGCATGTTCTCCTGTTACAAAGCCCAATTCTGTGGATTCTGAAAATTTTCGCCAGATTTTGGCCAATATATCAGGAGAACATGAAGTGGAAAGAGGTATACTAAATTTCAGCTTCAAAGGCATTGCCTTAAAGTTGCAAATCAGATGCGCAGGCCTTTCAAGAGGCGTTCGAAAATTCTGCGTGTCTTCGTTAAACAGTCACTGTCTCGAAACACCTGCGCCATTTCTCGCTCTTTGATTTGCTCTCCGGAGACATTACTTTGTTCCATCACTTTCGACGGCATGTTCTCCTGTTACAAAGCCCAATTTTGTGTATTCTCGAAATTTTCGCCAGATTTTGGCCAATAAATCAGGAGAAAATGAAGTGGAAAGAGGTATACTAAATTTCAGCTTCAAAGGCATCGCCTTAAAGTTGCAAATAAGAGGCGCAGGCCTTTCAAGAGGCGTTCGAAAATTCTGCGTCTCTTCGTTAATCAGTCACTGTCTCGAAACATCTGCGCCACATCGCGCTCTTTGATTTGCTCTCCGGAGACGTTACTTTGTGCCATCCCTATGGACGGCATGTTCTCCTGTTACAAAGCCCAATTTTGTGCATTCTGAAACTTTTCGCTAGATTTTGGCCAATATATCAGGAGAACATGAAGTGGAAAGAGGTATACTAAATTTCAGCTTCAAAGGCATCGCCATAAACTTGTAATTAAGAGGCGCAGGCCTTTCAAGAGGCGTTCGAAAATTCTGCGTGTCTTCGTTAAAGAGTCACTGTCTCGAAACATCTGCGCCACTTCTCTCTCTTTGATTTGCTCTCCGGAGACGTTACTTTGTGCCATCTCTTTCGAGGGCATGTTCTCCTGTTACAAAGCCCAATTCTGTGCATTCTGAAAATTTTCGCCAGATTTTGGCCAATATATCAGGAGAACATGAAGTGGAAAGAGGTATACTAAATTTCAGCTTCAAAGGCATCGCTTAAAAGTATCAAATCAGAGGCGCAGGCCTTCCAAGAGGCGTTCGAAAATTGTGCGACTCTTCGTTAAACAGTCACTGTCTCGAAACATCTGCGCCACTTCTCGCTCATTGATTTGCCCTCCGGAGACGTTACTTTGTGCCATCTCTTTCGACGGCATGTTCTCCTGTTACAAAGCCCAATTCTGTGGATTCTGAAAATTTTCGCCAGATTTTGGCCAATATATCAGGAGAACATGAAGTGGAAAGAGGTATACTAAATTTCAGCTTCAAAGGCATTGCCTTAAAGTTGCAAATCAGATGCGCAGGCCTTTCAAGAGGCGTTCGAAAATTCTGCGTCTCTTCGTTAAACAGTCACTGTCTCGAAACACCTGCGCCACTTCTCGCTCTTTGATTTGCTCTCCGGAGGCGTTACTTTGTGCCATCTCTTTCGGCGGCATGTTCTCCTGTTACAAAGCCCAATGTTGTGCATTCTGAAAATTTTCGCAAGATTTTGGCCAATATATCAGGAGAACGTGAAGTGGAAAGAGGTATACTAAATTTCAGCTTCAAAGGCATCGCCTTAAAGTTGCAATTAAGAGGCGCAGGCCTTTCAAGAGGCTTTCGAAAATTCTGCGTCTCTTCGTGAAACAGTCACTGTCTCGAAACACCTGCACCACTTCTCGCTCTTTCGTTTGCTGTCCGGAGACGTTACTTTGTGCCACCTCTTTCGACGGCATGTTCTCCTGTTACAAAGCCCAATTCTGTGGATTCTGAAAATTTTCGCCAGATTTTGGCCAATATATCAGGAGAACATGAAGTGGAAAGAGGTATACTAAATTTCAGCTTCAAAGGCATTGCCTTAAAGTTGCAAATCAGATGCGCAGGCCTTTCAAGAGGCGTTCGAAAATTCTGCGTGTCTTCGTTAAACAGTCACTGTCTCGAAACCTCTGCGCCACTTCTCGCTCTTTGATTTGCTCTCCGGACACGTTACTTTGTGCCATCTCTTTCGACGGCATGTTCTCCTGTTACAAAGCCCAATTCTGTGGATTCTGAAAATTTTCGCCAGATTTTGGCCAATATATCAGGAGAACATGAAGTGGAAAGAGGTATACTAAATTTCTGCTTCAAAGGCATCGCTTAAAAGTATCAAATCAGAGGCGCAGGCCTTCCAAGAGGCGTTCGAAAATTCTGCGACTCTTCGTTAAACAGTCACTGTCTCGAAACATCTGCGCCACTTCTCGCTCATTGATTTGCCCTCCGGAGACGTTACTTTGTGCCATCTCTTTCGACGGCATGTTCTCCTGTTACAAAGCCCAATTCTGTGGATTCTGAAAATTTTCGCCAGATTTTGGCCAATATATCAGGAGAACATGAAATGGAAAGAGGTATACTAAATTTCAGCATCAAAGGCATTGCCTTAAAGTTGCAAATCAGATGCGCAGGCCTTTCAAGAGGCGTTCGAAAATTCTGCGTGTCTTCGTTAAACAGTCACTGTCTCGAAACCTCTGCGCCACTTCTCGCTCTTTGATTTGCTCTCCGGAGACGTTACTTTGTGCCATCTCTTTCGACGGCATGTTCTCCTGTTACAAAGCCCCATTTTGTGCATTCTGAAAATGTACGCCAGATTTTGGCCAATATATCAGGAGAACATGAAGTCAAAAGAGGTATACTAAATTTCAGCTTCAAAGGCATCGCTTAAAAGTATCAAATCAGAGGCGCAGGCCTTCCAAGAGGCGTTCGAAAATTGTGCGACTCTTCGTTAAACAGTCACTGTCTCGAAACCTCTGCGCCACTTCTCGCTCTTTGATTTGCTCTCCGGAGACGTTACTTTGTGCCATCTCTTTCGACGGCATGTTATCCTGTTACAAAGCCCAATTCTGTGCATTCTGAAAATTTTCGCCAGATTTTGGCCAATGTATCAGGAGAACATGAAGTGGAAAGAGGTATACTAAATTTCAGCTTCAAAGGCATCGCTTAAAAGTATCAAATCAGAGGCGCAGGCCTTCCAAGAGGCGTTCGAAAATTGTGCGACTCTTCGTTAAACAGTCACTGTCTCGAAACATCTGCGCCACTTCTCGCTCATTGATTTGCCCTCCGGAGACGTTACTTTGTGCCATCTCTTTCGACGGCATGTTCTCCTGTTACAAAGCCCAATTCTGTGGATTCTGAAAATTTTCGCCAGATTTTGGCCAATATATCAGGAGAACATGAAGTGGAAAGAGGTATACTAAATTTCAGCTTCAAAGGCATTGCCTTAAAGTTGCAAATCAGATGCGCAGGCCTTTCAAGAGGCGTTCGAAAATTCTGCGTGTCTTCGTTAAACAGTCACTGTCTCGAAACCTCTGCGCCACTTCTCGCTCTTTGATTTGCTCTCCGGAGACGTTACTTTGTGCCATCTCTTTCGACGGCATGTTCTCCTGTTACAAAGCCCAATTTTGTGCATTCTGAAAATTTTCGCCAGATTTTGGCCAATATATCAGGAGAACATGAAGTGGAAAGAGGTATACTAAATTTCAGCTTCAAAGGCATCGCCTTAAAGTTGCAAATCAGAGGCGCAGGCCTTTCAAGAAGCGTTCGAAAATTCTGCGTGTCTTCGTTAAACAGTCACTGTCTCGAAACATCTGCGCCACTTCTCGCTCTTTGATTTGCTCTCCGGAGACATTACTTTGTTTCATTTCTTTCGACGGCATGTTCTCCTGTTACAAAGCCCAATTTTGTGCATTCTGAAAATTTTCGCTAGATTTTGGCCAATATATCAGGAGAACATGAAGTGGAAAGAGGTATACTAAATTTCAGCTTCAAAGGCATCGCTTAAAAGTATCAAATCAGAGGCGCAGGCCTTCCAAGAGGCGTTCGAAAATTGTGCGACTCTTCGTTAAACAGTCACTGTCTCGAAACATCTGCGCCACTTCTCGCTCATTGATTTGCCCTCCGGAGACGTTACTTTGTGCCATCTCTTTCGACGGCATGTTCTCCTGTTACAAAGCCCAATTCTGTGGATTCTGAAAATTTTCGCCAGATTTTGGCCAATATATCAGGAGAACATGAAGTGGAAAGAGGTATACTAAATTTCAGCTTCAAAGGCATTGCCTTAAAGTTGCAAATCAGATGCGCAGGCCTTTCAAGAGGCGTTCGAAAATTCTGCGTGTCTTCGTTAAACAGTCACTGTCTCGAAACCTCTGCGCCACTTCTCGCTCTTTGATTTGCTCTCCGGAGGCGTTACTTTGTGCCATCTCTTTCGACGGCATGTTCTCCTGTTACAAAGCCCAATTTTGTGCATTCTGAAAATTTTCGCCAGATTTTGGCCAATATATCAGGAGAACATGAAGTGGAAAGAGGTATACTAAATTTCAGCTTCAAAGGCATCGCCTTAAAGTTGCAAATCAGAGGCGCAGGCCTTTCAAGAAGCGTTCGAAAATTCTGCGTGTCTTCGTTAAACAGTCACTGTCTCGAAACATCTGCGCCACTTCTCGCTCTTTGATTTGCTCTCCGGAGACATTACTTTGTTTCATTTCTTTCGACGGCATGTTCTCCTGTTACAAAGCCCAATTGTGTGCATTCTGAAAATGTTCGCCAGATTTTGGCCAATATATCAGGAGAACATGAAGTCAAAAGAGGTATACTAAATTTCAGCTTCAAAGGCATTGCCTTAAAGTTGCAAATCAGATGCGCAGGCCTTTCAAGAGGCGTTCGAAAATTCTGCGTGTCTTCGTTAAACAGTCACTGTCTCGAAACCTCTGCGCCACTTCTCGCTCTTTGATTTGCTCTCCGGAGACGTTACTTTGTGCCATCTCTTTCGACGGCATGTTCTCCTGTTACAAAGCCCAATTTTGTGCATTCTGAAAATTTTCGCCAGATTTTGGCCAATATATCAGGAGAACATGAAGTGGAAAGAGGTATACTAAATTTCAGCTTCAAAGGCATCGCCTTAAAGTTGCAAATCAGAGGCGCAGGCCTTTCAAGAAGCGTTCGAAAATTCTGCGTGTCTTCGTTAAACAGTCACTGTCTCGAAACATCTGCGCCACTTCTCGCTCTTTGATTTGCTCTCCGGAGACATTACTTTGTTTCATTTCTTTCGACGGCATGTTCTCCTGTTACAAAGCCCAATTTTGTGCATTCTGAAAATTTTCGCTAGATTTTGGCCAATATATCAGGAGAACATGAAGTGGAAAGAGGTATACTAAATTTCAGCTTCAAAGGCATCGCTTAAAAGTATCAAATCAGAGGCGCAGGCCTTCCAAGAGGCGTTCGAAAATTGTGCGACTCTTCGTTAAACAGTCACTGTCTCGAAACATCTGCGCCACTTCTCGCTCATTGATTTGCCCTCCGGAGACGTTACGTTGTGCCATCTCTTTCGACGGCATGTTCTCCTGTTACAAAGCCCAATTCTGTGGCATCTGAAAATTTTCGCCAGATTTTGGCCAATATATCAGGAGAACATGAAGTGGAAAGAGGTATACTAAATTTCAGCTTCAAAGGCATTGCCTTAAAGTTGCAAATCAGATGCGCAGGCCTTTCAAGAGGCGTTCGAAAATTCTGCGTGTCTTCGTTAAACAGTCACTGTCTCGAAACCTCTGCGCCACTTCTCGCTCTTTGATTTGCTCTCCGGAGGCGTTACTTTGTGCCATCTCTTTCGACGGCATGTTCTCCTGTTACAAAGCCCAATTTTGTGCATTCTGACAATTTTCGCCAGATTTTGGCCAATATATCAGGAGAACATGAAGTGGAAAGAGGTATACTAAATTTCAGCTTCAAAGGCATCGCCTTAAAGTTGCAAATCAGAGGCGCAGGCCTTTCAAGAAGCGTTCGAAAATTCTGCGTGTCTTCGTTAAACAGTCACTGTCTCGAAACATCTGCGCCACTTCTCGCTCTTTGATTTGCTCTCCGGAGACATTACTTTGTTTCATTTCTTTCGACGGCATGTTCTCCTGTTACAAAGCCCAATTTTGTGCATTCTGAAAATTTTCGCTAGATTTTGGCCAATATATCAGGAGAACATGAAGTGGAAAGAGGTATACTAAATTTCAGCTTCAAAGGCATCGCTTAAAAGTATCAAATCGGAGGCGCAGGCCTTCCAAGAGGCGTTCGAAAATTGTGCGACTCTTCGTTAAACAGTCACTGTCTCGAAACATCTGCGCCACTTCTCGCTCATTGATTTGCCCTCCGGAGACGTTACTTTGTGCCATCTCTTTCGACGGCATGTTCTCCTGTTACAAAGCCCAATTCTGTGGATTCTGAAAATTTTCGCCAGATTTTGGCCAATATATCAGGAGAACATGAAGTGGAAAGAGGTATACTAAATTTCAGCTTCAAAGGCATTGCCTTAAGTTGCAAATCAGATGCGCAGGCCTTTCAAGAGGCGTTCGAAAATTCTGCGTGTCTTCGTTAAACAGTCACTGTCTCGAAACCTCTGCGCCACTTCTCGCTCTTTGATTTGCTCTCCGGAGGCGTTACTTTGTGCCATCTCTTTCGACGGCATGTTCTCCTGTTACAAAGCCCAATTTTGTGCATTCTGAAAATTTTTGCCAGATTTTGGCCAATATATCAGGAGAACATGAAGTGGAAAGAGGTATACTAAATTTCAGCTTCAAAGGCATCGCCTTAAAGTTGCAAATCAGAGGCGCAGGCCTTTCAAGAAGCGTTCGAAAATTCTGCGTGTCTTCGTTAAACAGTCACTGTCTCGAAACATCTGCGCCACTTCTCGCTCTTTGATTTGCTCTCCGGAGACATTACTTTGTTCCATCACTTTCGACGGCATGTTCTCCTGTTACAAAGCCCAATTTTGTGTATTCTCGAAATTTTCGCCAGATTTTGGCCAATAAATCAGGAGAAAATGAAGTGGAAAGAGGTATACTAAATTTCAGCTTCAAAGGCATCGCCTTAAAGTTGCAAATAAGAGGCGCAGGCCTTTCAAGAGGCGTTCGAAAATTCTGCGTCTCTTCGTTAATCAGTCACTGTCTCGAAACATCTGCGCCACATCGCGCTCTTTGATTTGCTCTCCGGAGACGTTACTTTGTGCCATCCCTATGGACGGCATGTTCTCCTGTTACAAAGCCCAATTTTGTGCATTCTGAAACTTTTCGCTAGATTTTGGCCAATATATCAGGAGAACATGAAGTGGAAAGAGGTATACTAAATTTCAGCTTCAAAGGCATCGCCATAAACTTGTAATTAAGAGGCGCAGGCCTTTCAAGAGGCGTTCGAAAATTCTGCGTGTCTTCGTTAAAGAGTCACTGTCTCGAAACATCTGCGCCACTTCTCTCTCTTTGATTTGCTCTCCGGAGACGTTACTTTGTGCCATCTCTTTCGAGGGCATCTCCTGTTACAAAGCCCAATTCTGTGCATTCTGAAAATTTTCGCCAGATTTTGGCCAATATATCAGGAGAACATGAAGTGGAAAGAGGTATACTAAATTTCTGCTTCAAAGGCATTGCCTTAAAGTTGCAAATCAGATGCGCAGGCCTTTCAAGAGGCGTTCGAAAATTCTGCGTGTCTTCGTTAAACAGTCACTGTCTCGAAACCTCTGCGCCACTTCTCGCTCTTTGATTTGCTCTCCGGAGACGTTACTTTGTGCCATCTCTTTCGACGGCATGTTCTCCTGTTACGAAGCCCAATTTTGTGCATTCTGAAAATTTTCGCCAGATTTTGGCCAATATATCAGGAGAACATGAAGTGGAAAGAGGTATACTAAATTTCAGCTTCAAAGGCATCGCCTTAAAGTTGCAAATAAGAGGCGCAGGCCTTTCAAGAGGCGTTCGAAAATTCTGCGTCTCTTCGTTAATCAGTCACTGTCTCGAAACATCTGCGCCACATCGCGCTCTTTGATTTGCTCTCCGGAGACGTTACTTTGTGCCATCCCTTTGGACGGCATGTTTTCCTGTTACAAAGCCCAATTTTGTGCATTCTGAAAATTTTCGCTAGATTTTGGCCAATATATCAGGAGAACATGAAGTGGAAAGAGGTATACTAAATTTCAGCTTCAAAGGCATCGCCATAAACTTGTAATTAAGAGGCGCAGGCCTTTCAAGAGGCGTTCGAAAATTCTGCGTGTCTTCGTTAAAGAGTCACTGTCTCGAAACATCTGCGCCACTTCTCGCTCTTTGATTTGCTCTCCGGAGACGTTACTTTGTGCCATCTCTTTCGACGGCATGTTCTCCTGTTACAAAGCCCAATTTTGTGCATTCTGAAAATTTTCGCCAGATTTTTGCCAATATATCAGGAGAATATGAAGTGGAAAGAGGTATACTAAATTTCAGCTTCAAAGGCATCGCTTAAAAGTATCAAATCAGAGGCGCAGGCCTTTCAAGAGGCGTTCGAAAATTGTGCGACTCTTCGTTAAACAGTCACTGGCTCGAAACATCTGCGCCACTTCTCGCTCATGGATTTGCCCTCCGGAGACGTTACTTTGTGCCATCTCTTTCGACGGCATGTTCTCCTGTTACAAAGCCCAATTCTGTGGATTCTGAAAATTTTCGCCAGATTTTGGCCAATATATCAGGAGAACATGAAGTGGAAAGAGGTATACTAAATTTCAGCTTCAAAGGCATCGCTTAAAAGTATCAAATCAGAGGCGCAGGCCTTTCAAGAGGCGTTCGAAAATTGTGCGACTCTTCGTTAAACAGTCACTGTCTCGAAACACCTGCACCACTTCTCGCTCTTTGATTTGCTCTCCGGAGACATTACTTTGTTCCATCTCTTTCGACGGCATGTTCTCCTGTTACAAAGCCCAATTTTGTGTATTCTCGAAATTTTCGCCAGATTTTGTCCAATAAATCAGGGGAAAATGAAGTGGAAAGAGGTATACTAAATTTCAGCTTCAAAGGCATCGCCTTAAAGTTGCAAATAAGAGGCGCAGGCCTTTCAAGAGGCGTTCGAAAATTCTGTGTCTCTTCGTTAATCAGTCACTGTCTCGAAGCATCTGCGCCACATCGCGCTCTTTGATTTGCTCTCCGGAGACGTTACTTTGTGCCATCTCTTTCGACGGCATTTTCTCCTGTTACAAAGCACAATTCTGTGGATTCTGAAAATTTTCGCCAGATTTTGGCCAATATATCAGGAGAACATGAAGTGGAAAGAGGTATACTAAATTTCAGGTTCAAAGGCATCGCCTTAAAGTTGCAAATCAGAGGCGCAGGCCTTTCAAGAGGCGTTCGAAAATTTTGCGTGTCTTCGTTAAACAGTCACTGTCTCGAAACATCTGCGCCACTTCTCGCTCTTTGATTTGCTCTCCGGAGACATTACTTTGTTCCATCTCTTTCGACGGCATGTTCTCCTGTTACAAAGCCCCATTTTGTGCATTCTGAAAATGTTCGCCAGATTTTGGCCAATATATCAGGAGAACATGAAGTCAAAAGAGGTATACTAAACTTCAGCTTCAAAGGCATCGCCTTAAAGTTGCAAATAAGAGGCGCAGGCCTTTCAAGAGGCGTTCGAAAATTGTGCGACTCTTCGTTAAACAGTCACTGGCTCGAAACATCTGCGCCACTTCTCGCTCATGGATTTGCCCTCCGGAGACGTTACTTTGTGCCATCTCTTTCGACGGCATGTTCTCCTGTTACAAAGCCCAATTCTGTGGATTCTGAAAATTTTCGCCAGATTTTGGCCAATATATCAGGAGAACATGAAGTGGAAAGAGGTATACTAAATTTTAGCTTCAAAGGCATCGCTTAAAAGTATCAAATCACAGGCGCAGGCCTTTCAAGAGGCGTTCGAAAATTGTGCGACTCTTCGTTAAACAGTCGCGGTCTCGAAACATCTGCGCCACATCGCGCTCTTTGATTTGCTCTCCGGAGACGTTACTTTGTTCCATCTCTTTCGACGGCATGTTCTCCTGTTACAAAGCCCAATTCTGTGGATTCTGAAAATTTTCGCCAGATTTTGGCCAATATATGAGGAGAACATGAAGTGGAAAGAGGTATACTAAATTTCAGGTTCAAAGGCATCGCCTTAAAGTTGCAAATCAGAGGCGCAGGCCTTTCAAGAGGCGTTCGAAAATTTTGCGTGTCTTCGTTAAACAGTCACTGTCTCGAAACATCTGCGCCACTTCTCGCTCTTTGATTTGCTCTCCGGAGACGTTACTTTGTGCCATCTCTTTCGACGGCATGTTCTCCTGTTACAAAGCCCAATTTTGTGCATTCTGAAAATTT
>NW_027484952.1:62500-65000 GCF_050908995.1 Andrena cerasifolii
TCGGTCGTTCGGTCGGTCGGTCGGTCAGTCGGTCAGTCGGTCAGTCAGTCCGTCGGTCGGTCGGTCGGTCGGTCGGTCGGTTGGTCGTTCGGTCGGTCGGTCGGTCGGTCGGTCGGTCAGTCGGTCAGTCAGTCCGTCGGTCGGACGGTCGGTCGGTCGGTCGGTCGGTCGGTCCGTCGGTCGGTCTGTCGGTCGGTCGGTCGGTCGGTCGGCCGGTCGGTCGGTCAGTCGATCAGTCAGTCCGTCGGTCGGTCGGTCGGTCGGTCGGTCAGTCGGTCAGTCGGTCAGTCGGTCAGTCGGTCAGTCAGTCCGTCGGTCGGTCGGTCGGTCAGTCGGTCAGTCGGTCGGTCGGTCGGTCGGTCGGTCCGTCGGTCGGTCGGTCGGTCGGTCGGTCGGTCGGTCGGTCGGTCGGTCGGTCGGTCGGTCGGTCAGTCGGTCAGTCGGTCGGTCGGTCGGTCGGCCGGTCGGTCGGTCGGTCAGTCGGTCAGTCGGTCAGTCGGTCAGTCAGTCCGTCGGTCGGTCGGTCGTTCGGTCGGTCGGCCAGTCGGTCAGTCGGTCAGTCAGTCCGTCGGTCGGTCGGTCGGTCGGTCAGTCGGTCGGTCAGTCGGTCAGTCGATCAGTCAGTCCGTCGGTCGGTCGGTCGGTCGGTCGGCCCGTCGGTCGGTCAGTCGGTCAGTCGGTCAGTCAGTCAGTCCGTCGGTCAGTCGGTCAGTTGGTCGGTCAGTCGGTCAGTCGGTCAGTCAGTCCGTCGGTCGGTCGGTCGGTCGGTCGGTCGGTTGGTCGTTCGGTCGGTCGGTCGGTCGGTCGGTCGGTCAGTCGGTCAGTCGATCAGTCAGTCCGTCGGTCGGTCGGTCGGTCGGTCGGCCGGTCGGTCGGTCAGTCGGTCAGTCAGTCCGTCGGTCGGTCGGTCGGTCGGTCAGTCGGTCAGTCGGTCAGTCGGTCAGTCGGTCAGTCAGTCCGTCGGTCGGTCGGTCGGTCAGTCGGTCAGTCGGTCGGTCGGTCGGTCGGTCGGTCGGTCGGTCGGTCAGTCGGTCAGTCGGTCAGTCGGTCAGTCCGTTGGTCGGTCGGTCGGTCGGTCGGTCGGTCGGTCGGTCGGTCAGTCGGTCAGTCGGTCAGTCAGTCCGTCGGTCGGTCAGTCGGTCAGTCGGTCGGTCGGTCGGTCGGTCGGTCGGTCGGTCAGTCGGTCGGTCAGTCCGTCGGTCGGTTGGTCGGTCGGTCGGTCGGTCGGTCAGTCGGTCAGTCGATCAGTCAGTCCGTCGGTCGGTCGGTCGGTCGGTCGGCCCGTCGGTCGGTCAGTCGGTCAGTCGGTCAGTCAGTCAGTCCGTCGGTCAGTCGGTCAGTTGGTCGGTCAGTCGGTCAGTCGGTCAGTCAGTCCGTCGGTCGGTCGGTCGGTCGGTCGGTCGGTTGGTCGTTCGGTCGGTCGGTCGGTCGGTCGGTCGGTCAGTCGGTCAGTCGATCAGTCAGTCCGTCGGTCGGTCGGTCGGTCGGTCGGCCGGTCGGTCGGTCAGTCGGTCAGTCAGTCCGTCGGTCGGTCGGTCGGTCGGTCAGTCGGTCAGTCGGTCAGTCGGTCAGTCGGTCAGTCAGTCCGTCGGTCGGTCGGTCGGTCAGTCGGTCAGTCGGTCGGTCGGTCGGTCGGTCGGTCGGTCGGTCGGTCAGTCGGTCAGTCGGTCGGTCGGTCGGTCGGCCGGTCGGTCGGTCGGTCAGTCGGTCAGTCGGTCAGTCGGTCAGTCAGTCCGTCGGTCGGTCGGTCGTTCGGTCGGTCGGCCAGTCGGTCAGTCGGTCAGTCAGTCCGTCGGTCGGTCGGTCGGTCGGTCGGTCGGTCGGTCGGTCGGTCGGTCGGTCGGTCGGTCGGTCGGTCAGTCGGTCAGTCGGTCGGTCGGTCGGTCGGCCGGTCGGTCGGTCGGTCAGTCGGTCAGTCGGTCAGTCGGTCAGTCAGTCCGTCGGTCGGTCGGTCGTTCGGTCGGTCGGCCAGTCGGTCAGTCGGTCAGTCAGTCCGTCGGTCGGTCGGTCGGTCGGTCAGTCGGTCGGTCAGTCGGTCAGTCGATCAGTCAGTCCGTCGGTCGGTCGGTCGGTCGGTCGGCCCGTCGGTCGGTCAGTCGGTCAGTCGGTCAGTCAGTCAGTCCGTCGGTCAGTCGGTCAGTTGGTCGGTCAGTCGGTCAGTCGGTCAGTCAGTCCGTCGGTCGGTCGGTCGGTCGGTCGGTCGGTTGGTCGTTCGGTCGGTCGGTCGGTCGGTCGGTCGGTCAGTCGGTCAGTCGATCAGTCAGTCCGTCGGTCGGTCGGTCGGTCGGTCGGCCGGTCGGTCGGTCAGTCGGTCAGTCAGTCCGTCGGTCGGTCGGTCGGTCGGTCAGTCGGTCAGTCGGTCAGTCGGTCAGTCGGTCAGTCAGTCCGTCGGTCGGTCGGTCGGTCAGTCGGTCAGTCGGTCGGTCGGTCGGTCGGTCGGTCGGTCGGTCGGTCAGTCGGTCAGTCGGTCAGTCGGTCAGTCCGTTGGTCGGTCGGTCGG
>NW_027484952.1:90000-92421 GCF_050908995.1 Andrena cerasifolii
CGGTCAGTCGGTCAGTCAGTCCGTCGGTCGGTCGGTCGGTCGGTCAGTCGGTCGGTCAGTCGGTCAGTCGATCAGTCAGTCCGTCGGTCGGTCGGTCGGTCGGTCGGCCCGTCGGTCGGTCAGTCGGTCAGTCGGTCAGTCAGTCAGTCCGTCGGTCAGTCGGTCAGTTGGTCGGTCAGTCGGTCAGTCGGTCAGTCAGTCCGTCGGTCGGTCGGTCGGTCGGTCGGTCGGTTGGTCGTTCGGTCGGTCGGTCGGTCGGTCGGTCGGTCAGTCGGTCAGTCGATCAGTCAGTCCGTCGGTCGGTCGGTCGGTCGGTCGGCCGGTCGGTCGGTCAGTCGGTCAGTCAGTCCGTCGGTCGGTCGGTCGGTCGGTCAGTCGGTCAGTCGGTCAGTCGGTCAGTCGGTCAGTCAGTCCGTCGGTCGGTCGGTCGGTCAGTCGGTCAGTCGGTCGGTCGGTCGGTCGGTCGGTCGGTCGGTCGGTCAGTCGGTCAGTCGGTCAGTCGGTCAGTCCGTTGGTCGGTCGGTCGGTCGGTCGGTCGGTCGGTCGGTCGGTCAGTCGGTCAGTCGGTCAGTCAGTCCGTCGGTCGGTCAGTCGGTCAGTCGGTCGGTCGGTCGGTCGGTCGGTCGGTCGGTCAGTCGGTCAGTCGGTCAGTCGGTCGGTCAGTCCGTCGGTCGGTTGGTCGGTCGGTCGGTCGGTCGGTCGGTCGGTCGGTCGGTCGGTCGGTCGGTCGGTCGGTCAGTCGTTCAGTCGGTCAGTCAGTCCGTCGGTCGGTCGGTCGTTCGGTCGGTCGGTCGGTCGGTCGGTCGGTCCGTCGGTCGGTCTGTCGGTCGGTCGGTCGTTCGGTCGGTCGTTCGGTCGGTCGGTCGGTCGGTCGTTCAGTCGGTCAGTCGGTCAGTCGGTCAGTCGGTCAGTCAGTCCGTCGGTCGTTCGGTCGGTCGGTCTTCGGTCGGTCGTTCGGTCGGTCGGTCGGTCAGTCGGTCAGTCGGTCAGTCAGTCCGTCGGTCGGTCGGTCGGTCGGTCGGTCGGTTGGTCGTTCGGTCGGTCGGTCGGTCGGTCGGTCGGTCGGTCAGTCGGTCAGTCAGTCCGTCGGTCGGACGGTCGGTCGGTCGCTCGGTCGGTCAGTCGGTCGGTCGGTCGGTCGGTCAGTCGGTCGGTCAGTCGGTCGGTCGGTCGGTTGGTCGTTCGGTCGGTCGGTCGCTCAGTCGGTCAGTCGATCAGTCAGTCCGTCGGTCGGTCGGTCGGTCGGTCGGTCGGTCAGTCGGTCAGTCAGTCGGCCAGTCGGTCAGTCGGTCAGTCAGTCCGTCGGTCGGTCGGTCGGTCGGTCAGTCGGTCGGTCAGTCGGTCAGTCGATCAGTCAGTCCGTCGGTCGGTCGGTCGGTCGATCGGTCGGTCGGTCGGTCGGTCGGTCAGTCGGTCAGTCGGTCAGTCGGTCGGTCGGTCGGTCAGTCAGTCCGTTGGTCGGTCGTTCGGTCGGTCGGTCGGTCAGTCGGTCAGTCGGTCAGTCAGTCCGTCGGTCGGTCGGTCGGTCGGTCGGTCGGTTGGTCGTTCGGTCGGTCGGTCGGTCGGTCGGTCGGTCAGTCGGTCAGTCAGTCCGTCGGTCGGACGGTCGGTCGGTCGGTCGGTCGGTCGGTCCGTCGGTCGGTCTGTCGGTCGGTCGGTCGGTCGGTCGGCCGGTCGGTCGGTCAGTCGATCAGTCAGTCCGTCGGTCGGTCGGTCGGTCGGTCAGTCGGTCAGTCGGTCAGTCGGTCAGTCGGTCAGTCAGTCCGTCGGTCGGTCGGTCGGTCAGTCGGTCAGTCGGTCGGTCGGTCGGTCGGTCGGTCCGTCGGTCGGTCGGTCGGTCGGTCGGTCGGTCGGTCGGTCGGTCGGTCGGTCGGTCGGTCGGTCAGTCGGTCAGTCGGTCGGTCGGTCGGTCGGCCGGTCGGTCGGTCGGTCAGTCGGTCAGTCGGTCAGTCGGTCAGTCAGTCCGTCGGTCGGTCGGTCGTTCGGTCGGTCGGTCGGTCGGTTGGTCGTTCGGTCGGTCGGTCGGTCGGTCGGTCGGTCAGTCGGTCAGTCGGTCCGTCAGTCCGTCGGTCGGACGGACGGTCGGTCGGTCGGTCGGTCGGTCGGTCGGTCGGTCGGTCGGTCGTTCGGTCGGTCGGTCGGACAGTCGGTCAGTCGATCAGTCAGTCCGTCGGTCGGTCGGTCGGTCGGTCGGTCAGTCGGTCAGTCAGTCGGCCAGTCGGTCAGTCGGTCAGTCAGTCCGTCGGTCGGTCGGTCGGTCGGTCAGTCGGTCGGTCAGTCGGTCAGTCGATCAGTCAGTCCGTCGGTCGGTCGGTCGGTCGGTCGGCCCGTCGGTCGGTCAGTCGGTCAGTCGGTCAGTCAGTCCGTCGGTCGGTCGGTCGGTCGATCGGTCGGTCGGTCGGTCGGTCGGTCAGTCGGTCA
>NW_027484953.1:0-90735 GCF_050908995.1 Andrena cerasifolii
AAATGAAGTGGAAAGAGGTATACTAAATTTCAGCTTCAAATGCATCGCCTTAAAGTTGCAAATAAGAGGCGCAGGCCTTTCAAGAGTCGTTCGAAAATTCTGCGTCTCTTCGTTAAACAGTCACTGTCTCGAAACATCTGCGCCACTTCTCGCTCATTGATTTGCTCTCCGGAGACGTTACTTTGTGGCATTTCTTTCGACGGCATGTTCTCCTGTTACAAAGCGCAATTTTGTGCGTTCTGAATATATTCACCAGATTTTGGCCAATATATCAGGAGAACATGAAGTGGTAAGAGGTATACTAAATTTCGGCTTCAAAGGCATCGCCTTAAAGTTGCTAATAAGAGGCGCAGGCCTTTCAAGAGGCGTTCGAAAATTCTGCGTCTCTTCGTTAAACAGTCACAGTCTCGAAACATCTGCGCCAGTCCTCGCTCTTTGATTTGCTCTCCGGAGACGTTACTTTGTGCCATCTCTTTCAACGCCATGATCTCCTGTTACAAAGCGCAATTTTGTGCATTCTGAAAATTTTCGCCAGATTTTGGCCAATATATCAGGAGAACATGAAGTGGAAATAGGTATACTAAATTTCGGATTCAAAGGCATCGCCTTAAAGTTGCTAATAAGAGGCGCAGGCCTTTCAAGAGGCGTTCGAAAATTCTGCGTCTCTTCGTTAAACAGTCACTGCCTCGAATCATCTGCGCCACATCTCGCTCATTGATTTGCTCTCTGGAGACGTTACATTGTGCCATCCCTTTCGATGGCATGTTCTCCTGTTACAAAGCACAATTTTGTGCATTCTCGAAATTTTCGCCTGATTTTGGCCACTATATCATGAGAACATGAAGTGGAAAGGGGTATACTAAATTTCGGCTTGAAAGGCATCGCCTTAAAGTTGCTAATAAGAGGCGCAGGCCTTTCAAGAGGCGTTCGAAAATTCTGCGTCTCTTCGTTAAACAGTCACTGCCTCGAATCATCTGCGCCACATCTCGCTCTTTGATTTGCTCTCCGGAGACGTTACTTTGTGCCATTTCTTTCGACGGCATGTTCTCCTGTTACAAAGCGCAATTTTGTGCGTTCTGAATATATTCACCAGATTTTGGCCAATATATCAGGAGAACATGAAGTGGAAAGAGGTATACTAAATTTCGGATTCAAAGGCATCGCCTTAAAGTTGCTAATAAGAGGCGCAGGCCTTTCAAGAGGCGTTCGAAAATTATGCGTCTCTTCGTTAAACAGTCACTGCCTCGAATCATCTGCGCCACATCTCGCTCATTGATTTGCTCTCTGGAGACGTTTCTTTGTGCCATTTCTTTCGACGGCATGTTCTCCTGTTATAAAGCGCAATTTTGTGCATTCTCGAAATTTTCGCCTGATTTTGGCCAATATATCATGAGAACATGAAGTGGAAAGGGGTATACTGAATTTCAGCTTCAAAGGCATCGCCATAAAGTTGCTAATAAGATGCGCAGGCCTTTCAAGAGGCGTTCGAAAATTCTGCGTCTCTTCGTTAAACAGTCACTGTCTCGAAACATCTGCGCCACTTCTCGCTCTTTGATTTGCTCTCCGGAGACGTTACTTTGTGCCATCTCTTTCGACGGCATGTTTTCCTGTTACAAAGCGCAATTTTGTGCGTTCTGAATATATTCACCAGATTTTGGCCAATATATCAGGAGAACATGAAGTGGAAATAGGTATACTAAATTTCAGCTTCAAAGGCATCGCCTTAAAGTTGCTAATAAGAGGCGCAGGCCTTTCAAGAGGCGTTCGAAAATTCTGCGTCTCTTCGTTAAACAGTCACAGTCTCGAAACATCTGCGCCAGTCCTCGCTCTTTGATTTGCTCTCCGGAGACGTTACTTTGTGCCATCTCTTTCAACGGCATGATCTCCTGTTACAAAGCGCAATTTTGTGCATTCTGAAAATTTTCGCCAGATTTTGGCCAATATATCAGGAGAACATGAAGTGGAAATAGGTATACTAAATTTCGGATTCAAAGGCATCGCCTTAAAGTTGCTAATAAGAGGCGCAGGCCTTTCAAGACGCGTTCGAAAATTCTGCGTCTCTTCGTTAAACAGTCACTGCCTCGAAACATCTCCGCCACTTCTCGCTCATTGATTTGCTCTCCGGAGACGTTTCTTTGTGCCATTTCTTTCGGCGGCATGTTCTCCTGTTATAAAGCGCAATTTTGTGCATTCTCGAAATTTTCGCCTGATTTTGGCCAATATAACATGAGAACATGAAGTGGAAAGGGGTATACTAAATTTCGGCTTGAAAGGCATCGCCTTAAAGTTGCTAATAAGAGGCGCAGTCCTTTCAAGAGGCGTTCGAAAATTCTGCGTCTCTTCGTTAAACAGTCACTGCCTCGAATCATCTGCGCCACATCTCGCTCATTGATTTGCTCTCCGGAGACGTTACTTTGTGCCATCTCTTTCAACGGCATGATCTCCTGTTACAAAGCGCAATTTTGTGCATTCTGAAAATTTTCGCCAGATTTTGGCCAATATATCAGGAGAACATGAAGTGGAAATAGGTATACTAAATTTCGGATTCAAAGGCATCGCCTTAAAGTTGCAAATAAGAGGCGCAGGCCTTTCAAGAGGCGTTCGAAAATTCTGCGTCTCTTCGTTAACCAGTCACTGTCTCGAAACATCTGCGCCACTTCTCGCTCATTGATTTGCTCTCCGGAGACGTTACTTTGTGGCATTTCTTTCGACGGCATGTTCTCCTGTTACAAAGCGCAATTTTGTGCGTTCTGAATATATTCACCAGATTTTGGCCAATATATCAGGAGAACATGAAGTGGTAAGAGGTATACTAAATTTCGGCTTCAAAGGCATCGCCTTAAAGTTGCTAATAAGAGGCGCAGGCCTTTCAAGAGGCGTTCGAAAATTCTGCGTCTCTTCGTTAAACAGTCACAGTCTCGAAACATCTGCGCCAGTCCTCGCTCTTTGATTTGCTCTCCGGAGACGTTACTTTGTGCCATCTCTTTCAACGGCATGATCTCCTGTTACAAAGCGCAATTTTGTGCATTCTGAAAATTTTCGCCAGATTTTGGCCAATATATCAGGAGAACATGAAGTGGAAATAGGTATACTAAATTTCGGATTCAAAGGCATCGCCTTAAAGTTGCTAATAAGAGGCGCAGGCCTTTCAAGACGCGTTCGAAAATTCTGCGTCTCTTCGTTAACCAGTCACTGTCTCGAAACATCTGCGCCACTTCTCGCTCTTTGATTTGCTCTCCGGAGACGTTACTTTGTGCCATCTCTTTCGACGGCATGTTCTCCTGTTACAAAGCGCAATTTTGTGCGTTCTGAATATTTTCACCAGATTTTGGCCAATATATCAGGAGAACATGAAGTGGAAATAGGTATACTAAATTTCGGATTCAAAGGCATCGCCTTAAAGTTGCTAATAAGAGGCGCAGGCCTTTCAAGACGCGTTCGAAAATTCTGCGTCTCTTCGTTAAACAGTCACTGCCTCGAAACATCTGCGCCACTTCTCGCTCATTGATTTGCTCTCCGGAGACGTTACTTTGTGGCATTTCTTTCGACGGCATGTTCTCCTGTTATAAAGCGCAATTTTGTGAATTCTGAAAATTTTCACCAGATTTTGGCCAATATATCATGAGAACATGAAGTGGAAATAGGTATACTAAATTTCAGCTTCAAAGGCATCGCCATAAAGTTGCTAATAAGATGCGCAGGCCTTTCAAGAGGCGTTCGAAAATTCTGCGTCTCTTCGTTAAACAGTCACTGTCTCGAAACATCTGCGCCACTTCTCGCTCTTTGATTTGCTCTCCGGAGACGTTACTTTGTGCCATCTCTTTCGACGGCATGTTCTCCTGTTACAAAGCGCAATTTTGTGCGTTCTGAATATATTCACCAGATTTTGGCCAATATATCAGGAGAACATGAAGTGGAAATAGGTATACTAAATTTCAGCTTCAAAGGCATCGCCTTAAAGTTGCTAATAAGAGGCGCAGGCCTTTCAAGAGGCGTTCGAAAATTCTGCGTCTCTTCGTTAAACAGTCACAGTCTCGAAACATCTGCGCCAGTCCTCGCTCTTTGATTTGCTCTCCGGAGACGTTACTTTGTGCCATCTCTTTCAACGGCATGATCTCCTGTTACAAAGCGCAATTTTGTGCATTCTGAAAATTTTCGCCAGATTTTGGCCAATATATCAGGAGAACATGAAGTGGAAATAGGTATACTAAATTTCGGATTCAAAGGCATCGCCTTAAAGTTGCTAATAAGAGGCGCAGGCCTTTCAAGACGCGTTCGAAAATTCTGCGTCTCTTCGTTAAACAGTCACTGCCTCGAAACATCTCCGCCACTTCTCGCTCATTGATTTGCTCTCCGGAGACGTTTCTTTGTGCCATTTCTTTCGGCGGCATGTTCTCCTGTTATAAAGCGCAATTTTGTGCATTCTCGAAATTTTCGCCTGATTTTGGCCAATATATCATGAGAACATGAAGTGGAAAGGGGTATACTAAATTTCGGCTAGAAAGGCATCGCCTTAAAGTTGCTAATAAGAGGCGCAGGCCTTTCAAGACGCGTTCGAAAATTCTGCGTCTCTTCGTTAAACAGTCACTGCCTCGAATCATCTGCGCCACATCTCGCTCATTGATTTGCTCTCTGGAGACGTTACTTTGTGCCATCACTTTCGATGGCATGTTCTCCTGTTACAAAGCACAAGTTTGTGCGTTCTGAATATATTCACCAGATTTTGGCCAATATATCAGGAGAACATGAAGTGGTAAGAGGTATACTAAATTTCGGCTTCAAAGGCATCGCCTTAAAGTTGCAAATAAGAGGCGCAGGCCTTTCAAGAGGCGTTCGAAAATTCTGCGTCTCTTCGTTAACCAGTCACTGTCTCGAAACATCTGCGCCACTTCTCGCTCTTTGATTTGCTCTCCGGAGACGTTACTTTGTGCCATCTCTTTCGACGGCATGTTCTCCTGTTACAAAGCGCAATTTCGTGCGTTCTGAATATATTCACCTGATTTTGGCCAATATATCAGGAGAACATGAAGTGGAAATAGGTATACTAAATTTCAGCTTCAAAGGCATCGCCTTAAAGTTGCTAATAAGAGGCGCAGTCCTTTCAAGAGGCGTTCGAAAATTCTGCGTCTCTTCGTTAAACAGTCACTGTCTCGAAACATCTGCGCCACTTCTCGCTCATTGATTTGCTCTCCGGAGACGTTACTTTGTGGCATTTCTTTCGACGGCATGTTCTCCTGTTACAAAGCGCAATTTTGTGCGTTCTGAATATATTCACCAGATTTTGGCCAATATATCAGGAGAACATGAAGTGGTAAGAGGTATACTAAATTTCGGCTTCAAAGGCATCGCCTTAAAGTTGCTAATAAGAGGCGCAGGCCTTTCAAGAGGCGTTCGAAAATTCTGCGTCTCTTCGTTAAACAGTCACAGTCTCGAAACATCTGCGCCAGTCCTCGCTCTTTGATTTGCTCTCCGGAGACGTTACTTTGTGCCATCTCTTTCAACGGCATGATCTCCTGTTACAAAGCGCAATTTTGTGCATTCTGAAAATTTTCGCCAGATTTTGGCCAATATATCAGGAGAACATGAAGTGGAAATAGGTATACTAAATTTCGGATTCAAAGGCATCGCCTTAAAGTTGCTAATAAGAGGCGCAGGCCTTTCAAGAGGCGTTCGAAAATTCTGCGTCTCTTCGTTAAACAGTCACTGCCTCGAATCATCTGCGCCACATCTCGCTCATTGATTTGCTCTCTGGAGACGTTACTTTGTGCCATCCCTTTCGATGGCATGTTCTCCTGTTACAAAGCACAATTTTGTGCATTCTCGAAATTTTCGCCTGATTTTGGCCACTATATCATGAGAACATGAAGTGGAAAGGGGTATACTAAATTTCAGCTTCAAAGGCATCGCCTTAAAGTTGCTAATAAGAGGCGCAGGCCTTTCAAGAGGCGTTCGAAAATTCTGCGTCTCTTCGTTAAACAGTCACAGTCTCGAAACATCTGCGCCAGTCCTCGCTCTTTGATTTGCTCTCCGGAGACGTTACTTTGTGCCATCTCTTTCAACGGCATGATCTCCTGTTACAAAGCGCAATTTTGTGCATTCTGAAAATTTTCGCCAGATTTTGGCCAATATATCAGGAGAACATGAAGTGGAAATAGGTATACTAAATTTCGGATTCAAAGGCATCGCCTTAAAGTTGCTAATAAGAGGCGCAGGCCTTTCAAGAGGCGTTCGAAAATTCTGCGTCTCTTCGTTAAACAGTCACTGCCTCGAATCATCTGCGCCACATCTCGCTCATTGATTTGCTCTCTGGAGACGTTTCTTTGTGCCATTTCTTTCGACGGCATGTTCTCCTGTTATAAAGCGCAATTTTGTGCATTCTCGAAATTTTCGCCTGATTTTGGCCAATATATCATGAGAACATGAAGTGGAAAGGGGTATACTAAATTTCAGCTTCAAAGGCATCGCCATAAAGTTGCTAATAAGATGCGCAGGCCTTTCAAGAGGCGTTCGAAAATTCTGTGTCTCTTCGTTAAACAGTCACTGTCTCGAAACATCTGCGCCACTTCTCGCTCTTTGATTTGCTCTCCGGAGACGTTACTTTGTGCCATCTCTTTCGACGGCATGTTCTCCTGTTACAAAGCGCAATTTTGTGCGTTCTGAATATATTCACCAGATTTTGGCCAATATATCAGGAGAACATGAAGTGGAAATAGGTATACTAAATTTCAGCTTCAAAGGCATCGCCTTAAAGTTGCTAATAAGAGGCGCAGGCCTTTCAAGAGGCGTTCGAAAATTCTGCGTCTCTTCGTTAAACAGTCACAGTCTCGAAACATCTGCGCCAGTCCTCGCTCTTTGATTTGCTCTCCGGAGACGTTACTTTGTGCCATCTCTTTCAACGGCATGATCTCCTGTTACAAAGCGCAATTTTGTGCATTCTGAAAATTTTCGCCAGATTTTGGCCAATATATCAGGAGAACATGAAGTGGAAATAGGTATACTAAATTTCGGATTCAAAGGCATCGCCTTAAAGTTGCTAATAAGAGGCGCAGGCCTTTCAAGACGCGTTCGAAAATTCTGCGTCTCTTCGTTAAACAGTCACTGCCTCGAAACATCTCCGCCACTTCTCGCTCATTGATTTGCTCTCCGGAGACGTTTCTTTGTGCCATTTCTTTCGGCGGCATGTTCTCCTGTTATAAAGCGCAATTTTGTGCATTCTCGAAATTTTCGCCTGATTTTGGCCAATATATCATGAGAACATGAAGTGGAAAGGGGTATACTGAATTTCGGCTTGAAAGGCATCGCCTTAAAGTTGCTAATAAGAGGCGCAGTCCTTTCAAGAGGCGTTCGAAAATTCTGCGTCTCTTCGTTAAACAGTCACTGCCTCGAATCATCTGCGCCACATCTCGCTCATTGATTTGCTCTCTGGAGACGTTACTTTGTGCCATCACTTTCGATGGCATGTTCTCCTGTTACAAAGCACAAGTTTGTGCGTTCTGAATATATTCACCAGATTTTGGCCAATATATCAGGAGAACATGAAGTGGTAAGAGGTATACTAAATTTCGGCTTCAAAGGCATCGCCTTAAAGTTGCAAATAAGAGGCGCAGGCCTTTCAAGAGGCGTTCGAAAATTCTGCGTCTCTTCGTTAACCAGTCACTGTCTCGAAACATCTGCGCCACTTCTCGCTCTTTGATTTGCTCTCCGGAGACGTTACTTTGTGCCATCTCTTTCGACGGCATGTTCTCCTGTTACAAAGCGCAATTTCGTGCGTTCTGAATATATTCACCAGATTTTGGCCAATATATCAGGAGAACATGAAGTGGAAATAGGTATACTAAATTTCAGCTTCAAAGGCATCGCCTTAAAGTTGCTAATAAGAGGCGCAGTCCTTTCAAGAGGCGTTCGAAAATTCTGCGTCTCTTCGTTAAACAGTCACAGTCTCGAAACATCTGCGCCAGTCCTCGCTCTTTGATTTGCTCTCCGGAGACGTTACTTTGTGCCATCTCTTTCAACGGCATGATCTCCTGTTACAAAGCGCAATTTTGTGCATTCTGAAAATTTTCGCCAGATTTTGGCCAATATATCAGGAGAACATGAAGTGGAAATAGGTATACTAAATTTCGGATTCAAAGGCATCGCCTTAAAGTTGCTAATAAGAGGCGCAGGCCTTTCAAGACGCGTTCGAAAATTCTGCGTCTCTTCGTTAAACAGTCACTGCCTCGAAACATCTCCGCCACTTCTCGCTCATTGATTTGCTCTCCGGAGACGTTTCTTTGTGCCATTTCTTTCGGCGGCATGTTCTCCTGTTATAAAGCGCAATTTTGTGCATTCTCGAAATTTTCGCCTGATTTTGGCCAATATATCATGAGAACATGAAGTGGAAAGGGGTATACTAAATTTCGGCTTGAAAGGCATCGCCTTAAAGTTGCTAATAAGAGGCGCAGGCCTTTCAAGAGGCGTTCGAAAATTCTGCGTCTCTTCGTTAAACAGTCACTGCCTCGAATCACCTGCGCCACATCTCGCTCATTGATTTGCTCTCTGGAGACGTTACTTTGTGCCATCACTTTCGATGGCATGTTCTCCTGTTACAAAGCACAAGTTTGTGCGTTCTGAATATATTCACCAGATTTTGGCCAATATATCAGGAGAACATGAAGTGGTAAGAGGTATACTAAATTTCGGCTTCAAAGGCATCGCCTTAAAGTTGCAAATAAGAGGCGCAGGCCTTTCAAGAGGCGTTCGAAAATTCTGCGTCTCTTCGTTAACCAGTCACTGTCTCGAAACATCTGCGCCACTTCTCGCTCTTTGATTTGCTCTCCGGAGACGTTACTTTGTGCCATCTCTTTCGACGGCATGTTCTCCTGTTACAAAGCGCAATTTCGTGCGTTCTGAATATATTCACCAGATTTTGGCCAATATATCAGGAGAACATGAAGTGGAAATAGGTATACTAAATTTCAGCTTCAAAGGCATCGCCTTAAAGTTGCTAATAAGAGGTGCAGTCCTTTCAAGAGGCGTTCGAAAATTCTGCGTCTCTTCGTTAAACAGTCACTGTCTCGAAACATCTGCGCCACTTCTCGCTCATTGATTTGCTCTCCGGAGACGTTACTTTGTGGCATTTCTTTCGACGGCATGTTCTCCTGTTACAAAGCGCAATTTTGTGCGTTCTGAATATATTCACCAGATTTTGGCCAATATATCAGGAGAACATGAAGTGGTAAGAGGTATACTAAATTTCGGCTTCAAAGGCATCGCCTTAAAGTTGCTAATAAGAGGCGCAGGCCTTTCAAGAGGCGTTCGAAAATTCTGCGTCTCTTCGTTAAACAGTCACTGTCTCGAAACATCTGCGCCACTTCTCGCTCTTTGATTTGCTCTCCGGAGACGTTACTTTGTGCCATCTCTTTCGACGGCATGTTCTCCTGTTACAAAGCGCAATTTTGTGCGTTCTGAATATATTCACCAGATTTTGGCCAATATATCAGGAGAACATGAAGTGGAAATAGGTATACTAAATTTCAGCTTCAAAGGCATCGCCTTAAAGTTGCTAATAAGAGGCGCAGGCCTTTCAAGAGGCGTTCGAAAATTCTGCGTCTCTTCGTTAAGCAGTCACTGTCTCGAAATATCTGTGCCACTCCTCGCTCTTTAATTTGCTCTCCGGAGAGGTTACTTTGTGCCATCTCTTTCGACGGCATGTTCTCCTGTTACAAAGCGCAGTTTTGTGCATTCTGAAATTATTCGCCAGATTTTGTCCAATATATCAGGAGAACATGAAGTGGAAAGAGGAATACTAAATTTCGGCTTCAAAGGCATCGCCTTAAAGTTGCAAATAAGAGGCGCAGGCCTTTCAAGAGGCGTTCGAAAATTCTGCGTCTCTTCGTTAAACAGTCACTGTCTCGAATCAGCTGCGCCACATCTCGCTCATTGATTTGCTCTCTGGAGACGTTACTTTGTGCCATCCCTTTCGATGGCATGTTCTCCTGTTACAAAGCGCAATTTTGTGCGTTCTGAATATATTCACCAGATTTTGGCCAATATATCAGGAGAACATGAAGTGGAAATAGGTATACTAAATTTCAGCTTCAAAGGCATCGCCTTAAAGTTGCTAATAAGAGGCGCAGGCCTTTCAAGAGGCGTTCGAAAATTCTGCGTCTCTTCGTTAAACAGTCACAGTCTCGAAACATCTGCGCCAGTCCTCGCTCTTTGATTTGCTCTCCGGAGACGTTACTTTGTGCCATCTCTTTCAACGGCATGTTCTCCTGTTACAAAGCGCAATTTCGTGCGTTCTGAATATATTCACCAGATTTTGGCCAATATATCAGGAGAACATGAAGTGGAAATAGGTATACTAAATTTCAGCTTCAAAGGCATCGCCTTAAAGTTGCTAATAAGAGGCGCAGTCCTTTCAAGAGGCGTTCGAAAATTCTGCGTCTCTTCGTTAAACAGTCACTGTCTCGAAACATCTGCGCCACTTCTCGCTCATTGATTTGCTCTCCGGAGACCTTACTTTGTGGCATTTCTTTCGACGGCATGTTCTCCTGTTACAAAGCGCAATTTTGTGCGTTCTGAATATATTCACCAGATTTTGGCCAATATATCAGGAGAACATGAAGTGGTAAGAGGTATACTAAATTTCGGCTTCAAAGGCATCGCCTTAAAGTTGCTAATAAGAGGCGCAGGCCTTTCAAGAGGCGTTCGAAAATTCTGCGTCTCTTCGTTAAACAGTCACTGTCTCGAAACATCTGCGCCACTTCTCGCTCTTTGATTTGCTCTCCGGAGACGTTACTTTGTGCCATCTCTTTCGACGGCATGTTCTCCTGTTACAAAGCGCAATTTTGTGCGTTCTGAATATATTCACCAGATTTTGGCCAATATATCACGAGAACATGAAGTGGAAATAGGTATACTAAATTTCAGCTTCAAAGGCATCGCCTTAAAGTTGCTAATAAGAGGCGCAGGCCTTTCAAGAGGCGTTCGAAAATTCTGCGTCTCTTCGTTAAACAGTCACAGTCTCGAAACATCTGCGCCAGTCCTCGCTCTTTGATTTGCTCTCCGGAGACGTTACTTTGTGCCATCTCTTTCTACGGCATGATCTCCTGTTACAAAGCGCAATTTTGTGCATTCTGAAAATATTCGCCAGATTTTGGCCAATATATCAGGAGAACATGAAGTGGTAAGAGGTATACTAAATTTCAGCTTCAAAGGCATCGCCTTAAAGTTGGAAATAAGAGGCGGAGGCCTTTCAAGAGGCGTTCGAAAATTCTGCGTCTCTTCGTTAACCAGTCACTGTCTCGAAACATCTGCGCCACTTCTCGCTCTTTGATTTGCTCTCCGGAGACGTTACTTTGTGCCATCTCTTTCGACGGCATGTTCTCCTGTTACAAAGCGCAATTTTGTGCGTTCTGAATATTTTCACCAGATTTTGGCCAATATATCAGGAGAACATGAAGTGGAAATAGGTATACTAAATTTCGGATTCAAAGGCATCGCCTTAAAGTTGCTAATAAGAGGCGCAGGCCTTTCAAGACGCGTTCGAAAATTCTGCGTCTCTTCGTTAAACAGTCACTGCCTCGAAACATCTGCGCCACTTCTCGCTCATTGATTTGCTCTCCGGAGACGTTACTTTGTGGCATTTCTTTCGACGGCATGTTCTCCTGTTATAAAGCGCAATTTTGTGAATTCTGAAAATTTTCACCAGATTTTGGCCAATATATCATGAGAACATGAAGTGGAAATAGGTATACTAAATTTCAGCTTCAAAGGCATCGCCATAAAGTTGCTAATAAGAGGCGCAGGCCTTTCAGGAGGCGTTCGAAAATTCTGCGTCTCTTCGTTAAACAGTCACTGCCTCGAATCATCTGCGCCACATCTCGCTCATTGATTTGCTCTCTGGAGACGTTACTTTGTGCAATCCCTTTCGATGGCTTGTTCTCCTGTTACAAAGCGCAATTTTGTGCGTTCTGAATATATTCACCAGATTTTGGCCAATATATCAGGAGAACATGAAGTGGAAATAGGTATACTAAATTTCAGCTTCAAAGGCATCGCCTTAAAGTTGCTAATAAGAGGCGCAGGCCTTTCAAGAGGCGTTCGAAAATTCTGCGTCTCTTCGTTAAACAGTCACTGTCTCGAAACATCTGCGCCACTTCTCGCTCTTTGATTTGCTCTCCGGAGACGTTACTTTGTGCCATCTCTTTCGACGGCATGTTCTCCTGTTACAAAGCGCAATTTCGTGCGTTCTGAATATATTCACCAGATTTTGGCCAATATATCAGGAGAACATGAAGTGGAAATAGGTATACTAAATTTCAGCTTCAAAGGCATCGCCTTAAAGTTGCTAATAAGAGGCGCAGTCCTTTCAAGAGGCGTTCGAAAATTCTGCGTCTCTTCGTTAAACAGTCACAGTCTCGAAACATCTGCGCCAGTCCTCGCTCTTTGATTTGCTCTCCGGAGACGTTACTTTGTGCCATCTCTTTCAACGGCATGATCTCCTGTTACAAAGCGCAATTTTGTGCATTCTGAAAATTTCGCCAGATTTTGGCCAATATATCAGGAGAACATGAAGTGGAAATAGGTATACTAAATTTCGGATTCAAAGGCATCGCCTTAAAGTTGCTAATAAGAGGCGCAGGCCTTTCAAGACGCGTTCGAAAATTCTGCGTCTCTTCGTTAAACAGTCACTGCCTCGAAACATCTCCGCCACTTCTCGCTCATTGATTTGCTCTCCGGAGACGTTTCTTTGTGCCATTTCTTTCGGCGGCATGTTCTCCTGTTATAAAGCGCAATTTTGTGCATTCTCGAAATTTTCGCCTGATTTTGGCCAATATATCATGAGAACATGAAGTGGAAAGGGGTATACTAAATTTCGGCTTGAAAGGCATCGCCTTAAAGTTGCTAATAAGAGGCGCAGGCCTTTCAAGAGGCGTTCGAAAATTCTGCGTCTCTTCGTTAAACAGTCACTGCCTCGAATCACCTGCGCCACATCTCGCTCATTGATTTGCTCTCTGGAGACGTTACTTTGTGCCATCTCTTTCAACGGCATGTTCTCCTGTTACAAAGCGCAATTTCGTGCGTTCTGAATATATTCACCAGATTTTGGCCAATATATCAGGAGAACATGAAGTGGAAATAGGTATACTAAATTTCAGCTTCAAAGGCATCGCCTTAAAGTTGCTAATAAGAGGCGCAGTCCTTTCAAGAGGCGTTCGAAAATTCTGCGTCTCTTCGTTAAACAGTCACTGTCTCGAAACATCTGCGCCACTTCTCGCTCATTGATTTGCTCTCCGGAGACCTTACTTTGTGGCATTTCTTTCGACGGCATGTTCTCCTGTTACAAAGCGCAATTTTGTGCGTTCTGAATATATTCACCAGATTTTGGCCAATATATCAGGAGAACATGAAGTGGTAAGAGGTATACTAAATTTCGGCTTCAAAGGCATCGCCTTAAAGTTGCTAATAAGAGGCGCAGGCCTTTCAAGAGGCGTTCGAAAATTCTGCGTCTCTTCGTTAAACAGTCACTGTCTCGAAACATCTGCGCCACTTCTCGCTCTTTGATTTGCTCTCCGGAGACGTTACTTTGTGCCATCTCATTCGACGGCATGTTCTCCTGTTACAAAGCGCAATTTTGTGCGTTCTGAATATATTCACCAGATTTTGGCCAATATATCACGAGAACATGAAGTGGAAATAGGTATACTAAATTTCAGCTTCAAAGGCATCGCCTTAAAGTTGCTAATAAGAGGCGCAGCCTTTCAAGGAGGCGTTCGAAAATTCTGCGTCTCTTCGTTAACCAGTCACTGTCTCGAACATCTGCGCCACTTCTCGCTCTTTGATTTGCTCTCCGGAGACGTTACTTTGTGCCATCTCTTTCGACGGCATGTTCTCCTGTTACAAAGCGCAATTTTGTGCGTTTCTGAATATTTTCACCAGATTTTGGCCAATATATCAGGAGAACATGAAGTGGAAATAGGTATACTAAATTTCGGATTCAAAGGCATCGCCTTAAAGTTGCTAATAAGAGGCGCAGGCCTTTCAAGACGCGTTCGAAAATTCTGCGTCTCTTCGTTAAACAGTCACTGCCTCGAAACATCTGCGCCACTTCTCGCTCATTGATTTGCTCTCCGGAGACGTTACTTTGTGGCATTTCTTTCGACGGCATGTTCTCCTGTTATAAAGCGCAATTTTGTGAATTCTGAAAATTTTCACCAGATTTTGGCCAATATATCATGAGAACATGAAGTGGAAATAGGTATACTAAATTTCAGCTTCAAAGGCATCGCCATAAAGTTGCTAATAAGAGGCGCAGGCCTTTCAGGAGGCGTTCGAAAATTCTGCGTCTCTTCGTTAAACAGTCACTGCCTCGAATCATCTGCGCCACATCTCGCTCATTGATTTGCTCTCTGGAGACGTTACTTTGTGCAATCCCTTTCGATGGCTTGTTCTCCTGTTACAAAGCGCAATTTTGTGCGTTCTGAATATATTCACCAGATTTTGGCCAATATATCAGGAGAACATGAAGTGGAAATAGGTATACTAAATTTCGGATTCAAAGGCATCGCCTTAAAGTTGCTAATAAGAGGCGCAGGCCTTTCAAGACGCGTTCGAAAATTCTGCGTCTCTTCGTTAAACAGTCACTGCCTCGAAACATCTGGGCCACTTCTCGCTCATTGATTTGCTCTCCGGAGACGTTTCTTTGTGCCATTTCTTTCGACGGCATGTTCTCCTTTTATAAAGCGCAATTTTGTGCATTCTGGAAATTTTCGCCTGATTTTGGCCAATATATCATGAGAACATGAAGTGGAAAGGGGTATACTAAATTTCGGCTTGAAAGGCATCGCCTTAAAGTTGCTAATAAGAGGCGCAGGCCTTTCAAGAGGCGTTCGAAAATTCTGCGTCTCTTCGTTAAACAGTCACAGTCTCGAAACATCTGCGCCAGTCCTCGCTCTTTGATTTGCTCTCCGGAGACGTTACTTTGTGCCATCTCTTTCAACGGCATGATCTCCTGTTACAAAGCGCAATTTTGTGCATTCTGAAAATATTCGCCAGATTTTGGCCAATATATCAGGAGAACATGAAGTGGAAATAGGTATACTAAATTTCGGATTCAAAGGCATCGCCTTAAAGTTGCTAATAAGAGGCGCAGGCCTTTCAAGACGCGTTCGAAAATTCTGCGTCTCTTCGTTAAACAGTCACTGCCTCGAAACATCTGCGCCACTTCTCGCTCATTGATTTGCTCTCCGGAGACGTTTCTTTGTGCCATTTCTTTCGACGGCATGTTCTCCTTTTATAAAGCGCAATTTTGTGCATTCTCGAAATTTTCGCCTGATTTTGGCCAATATATCATGAGAACATGAAGTGGAAAGGGGTATACTAAATTTCGGCTTGAAAGGCATCGCCTTAAAGTTGCTAATAAGAGGCGCAGGCCTTTCAAGAGGCGTTCGAAAATTCTGCGTCTCTTCGTTAAACAGTCACTGCCTCGAATCATCTGCGCCACATCTCGCTCATTGATTTGCTCTCTGGAGACGTTACTTTGTGCCATCCCTTTCGATGGCATGTTCTCCTGTTACAAAGCACAATTTTGTGCATTCTCGAAATTTTCGCCTGATTTTGGCCACTATATCATGAGAACATGAAGTGGAAAGAGGTATACTAAATTTCGGCTTCAAAGGCATCGCCTTAAAATTGCTAATAAGAGGCGCAGGCCTTTCAAGAGGCGTTCGAAAATTCTGCGTCTCTTCGTTAAACAGTCACTGTCTCGAAACATCTGCGCCACTTCTCGCTCTTTGATTTGCTCTCCGGAGACGTTACTTTGTGCCATTTCTTTCGACGGCATGTTCTTCTGTTACAAAGCGCAATTTTGTGCGTTCTGAATATATTCACCAAATTTTGGCCAATATATCAGGAGAACATGAAGTGGAAATAGGTATACTAAATTTCAGCTTCAAAGGCATCGCCTTAAAGTTGCTAATAAGAGGCGCAGGCCTTTCAAGAGGCGTTCGAAAATTCTGCGTCTCTTCGTTAAGCAGTCACTGTCTCGAAATATCTGTGCCACTCCTCGCTCTTTAATTTGCTCTCCGGAGAGGTTACTTTGTGCCATCTCTTTCGACGGCATGTTCTCCTGTTACAAAGCGCAGTTTTGTGCATTCTGAAATTATTCGCCAGATTTTGTCCAATATATCAGGAGAACATGAAGTGGAAAGAGGAATACTAAATTTCGGCTTCAAAGGCATCGCCTTAAAGTTGCAAATAAGAGGCGCAGGCCTTTCAAGAGGCGTTCGAAAATTCTGCGTCTCTTCGTTAAACAGTCACTGTCTCGAAACAGCTGCGCCACATCTCGCTCATTGATTTGCTCTCTGGAGACGTTACTTTGTGCCATCCCTTTCGATGGCATGTTCTCCTGTTACAAAGCGCAATTTTGTGCGTTCTGAATATATTCACCAGATTTTGGCCAATATATCAGGAGAACATGAAGTGGAAATAGGTATACTAAATTTCAGCTTCAAAGGCATCGCCTTAAAGTTGCTAATAAGAGGCGCAGGCCTTTCAAGAGGCGTTCGAAAATTCTGCGTCTCTTCGTTAAACAGTCACAGTCACGAAACATCTGCGCCAGTCCTCGCTCTTTGATTTGCTCTCCGGAGACGTTACTTTGTGCCATCTCTTTCAACGGCATGATCTCCTGTTACAAAGCGCAATTTTGTGCATTCTGAAAATATTCGCCAGATTTTGGCCAATATATCAGGAGAACATGAAGTGGAAATAGGTATACTAAATTTCGGATTCAAAGGCATCGCCTTAAAGTTGCTAATAAGAGGCGCAGGCCTTTCAAGACGCGTTCGAAAATTCTGCGTCTCTTCGTTAAACAGTCACTGCCTCGAAACATCTGCGCCACTTCTCGCTCATTGATTTGCTCTCCGGAGACGTTTCTTTGTGCCATTTCTTTCGACGGCATGTTCTCCTTTTATAAAGCGCAATTTTGTGCATTCTCGAAATTTTCGCCTGATTTTGGCCAATATATCATGAGAACATGAAGTGGAAAGGGGTATACTAAATTTCGGCTTGAAAGGCATCGCCTTAAAGTTGCTAATAAGAGGCGCAGGCCTTTCAAGAGGCGTTCGAAAATTCTGCGTCTCTTCGTTAAACAGTCACTGCCTCGAATCATCTGCGCCACATCTCGCTCATTGATTTGCTCTCTGGAGACGTTACTTTGTGCCATCCCTTTCGATGGCATGTTCTCCTGTTACAAAGCACAATTTTGTGCATTCTCGAAATTTTCGCCTGATTTTGGCCACTATATCATGAGAACATGAAGTGGAAAGAGGTATACTAAATTTCGGCTTCAAAGGCATCGCCTTAAAATTGCTAATAAGAGGCGCAGGCCTTTCAAGAGGCGTTCGAAAATTCTGCGTCTCTTCGTTAAACAGTCACTGTCTCGAAACATCTGCGCCACTTCTCGCTCTTTGATTTGCTCTCCGGAGACGTTACTTTGTGCCATTTCTTTCGACGGCATGTTCTTCTGTTACAAAGCGCAATTTTGTGCGTTCTGAATATTTTCACCAGATTTTGGCCAATATATCAGGAGAACATGAAGTGGAAATAGGTATACTAAATTTCGGATTCAAAGGCATCGCCTTAAAGTTGCTAATAAGAGGCGCAGGCCTTTCAAGAGGCGTTCGAAAATTCTGCGTCTCTTCGTTAAACAGTCACAGTCTCGAAACATCTGCGCCAGTCCTCGCTCTTTGATTTGCTCTCCGGAGACGTTACTTTGTGCCATCTCTTTCAACGGCATGATCTCCTGTTACAAAGCGCAATTTTGTGCATTCTGAAAATATTCGCCAGATTTTGGCCAATATATCAGGAGAACATGAAGTGGAAATAGGTATACTAAATTTCGGATTCAAAGGCATCGCCTTAAAGTTGCTAATAAGAGGCGCAGGCCTTTCAAGACGCGTTCGAAAATTCTGCGTCTCTTCGTTAAACAGTCACTGCCTCGAAACATCTGCGCCACTTCTCGCTCATTGATTTGCTCTCCGGAGACGTTTCTTTGTGCCATTTCTTTCGACGGCATGTTCTCCTTTTATAAAGCGCAATTTTGTGCATTCTCGAAATTTTCGCCTGATTTTGGCCAATATATCAGGAGAACATGAAGTGGAAATAGGTATACTAAATTTCGGATTCAAAGGCATCGCCTTAAAGTTGCTAATAAGAGGCGCAGGCCTTTCAAGACGCGTTCGAAAATTCTGCGTCTCTTCGTTAAACAGTCACTGCCTCGAAACATCTGCGCCACTTCTCGCTCATTGATTTGCTCTCCGGAGACGTTTCTTTGTGCCATTTCTTTCGACGGCATGTTCTCCTTTTATAAAGCGCAATTTTGTGCATTCTCGAAATTTTCGCCTGATTTTGGCCAATATATCATGAGAACATGAAGTGGAAAGGGGTATACTAAATTTCGGCTTGAAAGGCATCGCCTTAAAGTTGCTAATAAGAGGCGCAGGCCTTTCAAGAGGCGTTCGAAAATTCTGCGTCTCTTCGTTAAACAGTCACTGCCTCGAATCATCTGCGCCACATCTCGCTCATTGATTTGCTCTCTGGAGACGTTACTTTGTGCCATCCCTTTCGATGGCATGTTCTCCTGTTACAAAGCACAATTTTGTGCATTCTCGAAATTTTCGCCTGATTTTGGCCACTATATCATGAGAACATGAAGTGGAAAGAGGTATACTAAATTTCGGCTTCAAAGGCATCGCCTTAAAATTGCTAATAAGAGGCGCAGGCCTTTCAAGAGGCGTTCGAAAATTCTGCGTCTCTTCGTTAAACAGTCACTGTCTCGAAACATCTGCGCCACTTCTCGCTCTTTGATTTGCTCTCCGGAGACGTTACTTTGTGCCATTTCTTTCGACGGCATGTTCTTCTGTTACAAAGCGCAATTTTGTGCGTTCTGAATATATTCACCAAATTTTGGCCAATATATCAGGAGAACATGAAGTGGAAATAGGTATACTAAATTTCAGCTTCAAAGGCATCGCCTTAAAGTTGCTAATAAGAGGCGCAGGCCTTTCAAGAGGCGTTCGAAAATTCTGCGTCTCTTCGTTAAGCAGTCACTGTCTCGAAATATCTGTGCCACTCCTCGCTCTTTAATTTGCTCTCCGGAGAGGTTACTTTGTGCCATCTCTTTCGACGGCATGTTCTCCTGTTACAAAGCGCAGTTTTGTGCATTCTGAAATTATTCGCCAGATTTTGTCCAATATATCAGGAGAACATGAAGTGGAAAGAGGAATACTAAATTTCGGCTTCAAAGGCATCGCCTTAAAGTTGCAAATAAGAGGCGCAGGCCTTTCAAGAGGCGTTCGAAAATTCTGCGTCTCTTCGTTAAACAGTCACTGTCTCGAAACAGCTGCGCCACATCTCGCTCATTGATTTGCTCTCTGGAGACGTTACTTTGTGCCATCCCTTTCGATGGCATGTTCTCCTGTTACAAAGCGCAATTTTGTGCGTTCTGAATATATTCACCAGATTTTGGCCAATATATCAGGAGAACATGAAGTGGAAATAGGTATACTAAATTTCAGCTTCAAAGGCATCGCCTTAAAGTTGCTAATAAGAGGCGCAGGCCTTTCAAGACGCGTTCGAAAATTCTGCGTCTCTTCGTTAAACAGTCACTGCCTCGAAACATCTGCGCCACTTCTCGCTCATTGATTTGCTCTCCGGAGACGTTTCTTTGTGCCATTTCTTTCGACGGCATGTTCTCCTTTTATAAAGCGCAATTTTGTGCATTCTCGAAATTTTCGCCTGATTTTGGCCAATATATCATGAGAACATGAAGTGGAAAGGGGTATACTAAATTTCGGCTTGAAAGGCATCGCCTTAAAGTTGCTAATAAGAGGCGCAGGCCTTTCAAGAGGCGTTCGAAAATTCTGCGTCTCTTCGTTAAACAGTCACTGCCTCGAATCATCTGCGCCACATCTCGCTCATTGATTTGCTCTCTGGAGACGTTACTTTGTGCCATCCCTTTCGATGGCATGTTCTCCTGTTACAAAGCACAATTTTGTGCATTCTCGAAATTTTCGCCTGATTTTGGCCACTATATCATGAGAACATGAAGTGGAAAGAGGTATACTAAATTTCGGCTTCAAAGGCATCGCCTTAAAATTGCTAATAAGAGGCGCAGGCCTTTCAAGAGGCGTTCGAAAATTCTGCGTCTCTTCGTTAAACAGTCACTGTCTCGAAACATCTGCGCCACTTCTCGCTCTTTGATTTGCTCTCCGGAGACGTTACTTTGTGCCATTTCTTTCGACGGCATGTTCTTCTGTTACAAAGCGCAATTTTGTGCGTTCTGAATATATTCGCCAGATTTTGGCCAATATATCAGGAGAACATGAAGTGGTAAGAGGTATACTAAATTTCAGCTTCAAAGGCATCGCCTTAAAGTTGGAAATAAGAGGCGGAGGCCTTTCAAGAGGCGTTCGAAAATTCTGCGTCTCTTCGTTAACCAGTCACTGTCTCGAAACATCTGCGCCACTTCTCGCTCTTTGATTTGCTCTCCGGAGACGTTACTTTGTGCCATCTCTTTCGACGGCATGTTCTCCTGTTACAAAGCGCAATTTTGTGCGTTCTGAATATTTTCACCAGATTTTGGCCAATATATCAGGAGAACATGAAGTGGAAATAGGTATACTAAATTTCGGATTCAAAGGCATCGCCTTAAAGTTGCTAATAAGAGGCGCAGGCCTTTCAAGAGGCGTTCGAAAATTCTGCGTCTCTTCGTTAAACAGTCACAGTCTCGAAACATCTGCGCCAGTCCTCGCTCTTTGATTTGCTCTCCGGAGACGTTACTTTGTGCCATCTCTTTCAACGGCATGATCTCCTGTTACAAAGCGCAATTTTGTGCATTCTGAAAATATTCGCCAGATTTTGGCCAATATATCAGGAGAACATGAAGTGGAAATAGGTATACTAAATTTCGGATTCAAAGGCATCGCCTTAAAGTTGCTAATAAGAGGCGCAGGCCTTTCAAGACGCGTTCGAAAATTCTGCGTCTCTTCGTTAAACAGTCACTGCCTCGAAACATCTGCGCCACTTCTCGCTCATTGATTTGCTCTCCGGAGACGTTTCTTTGTGCCATTTCTTTCGACGGCATGTTCTCCTTTTATAAAGCGCAATTTTGTGCATTCTCGAAATTTTCGCCTGATTTTGGCCAATATATCATGAGAACATGAAGTGGAAAGGGGTATACTAAATTTCGGCTTGAAAGGCATCGCCTTAAAGTTGCTAATAAGAGGCGCAGGCCTTTCAAGAGGCGTTCGAAAATTCTGCGTCTCTTCGTTAAACAGTCACAGTCTCGAAACATCTGCGCCAGTCCTCGCTCTTTGATTTGCTCTCCGGAGACGTTACTTTGTGCCATCTCTTTCAACGGCATGATCTCCTGTTACAAAGCGCAATTTTGTGCATTCTGAAAATATTCGCCAGATTTTGGCCAATATATCAGGAGAACATGAAGTGGAAATAGGTATACTAAATTTCGGATTCAAAGGCATCGCCTTAAAGTTGCTAATAAGAGGCGCAGGCCTTTCAAGACGCGTTCGAAAATTCTGCGTCTCTTCGTTAAACAGTCACTGCCTCGAAACATCTGCGCCACTTCTCGCTCATTGATTTGCTCTCCGGAGACGTTTCTTTGTGCCATTTCTTTCGACGGCATGTTCTCCTTTTATAAAGCGCAATTTTGTGCATTCTCGAAATTTTCGCCTGATTTTGGCCAATATATCATGAGAACATGAAGTGGAAAGGGGTATACTAAATTTCGGCTTGAAAGGCATCGCCTTAAAGTTGCTAATAAGAGGCGCAGGCCTTTCAAGAGGCGTTCGAAAATTCTGCGTCTCTTCGTTAAACAGTCACTGCCTCGAATCATCTGCGCCACATCTCGCTCATTGATTTGCTCTCTGGAGACGTTACTTTGTGCCATCCCTTTCGATGGCATGTTCTCCTGTTACAAAGCACAATTTTGTGCATTCTCGAAATTTTCGCCTGATTTTGGCCACTATATCATGAGAACATGAAGTGGAAAGAGGTATACTAAATTTCGGCTTCAAAGGCATCGCCTTAAAATTGCTAATAAGAGGCGCAGGCCTTTCAAGAGGCGTTCGAAAATTCTGCGTCTCTTCGTTAAACAGTCACTGTCTCGAAACATCTGCGCCACTTCTCGCTCTTTGATTTGCTCTCCGGAGACGTTACTTTGTGCCATTTCTTTCGACGGCATGTTCTTCTGTTACAAAGCGCAATTTTGTGCGTTCTGAATATATTCACCAAATTTTGGCCAATATATCAGGAGAACATGAAGTGGAAATAGGTATACTAAATTTCAGCTTCAAAGGCATCGCCTTAAAGTTGCTAATAAGAGGCGCAGGCCTTTCAAGAGGCGTTCGAAAATTCTGCGTCTCTTCGTTAAGCAGTCACTGTCTCGAAATATCTGTGCCACTCCTCGCTCTTTAATTTGCTCTCCGGAGAGGTTACTTTGTGCCATCTCTTTCGACGGCATGTTCTCCTGTTACAAAGCGCAGTTTTGTGCATTCTGAAATTATTCGCCAGATTTTGTCCAATATATCAGGAGAACATGAAGTGGAAAGAGGAATACTAAATTTCAGCTTCAAAGGCATCGCCTTAAAGTTGCTAATAAGAGGCGCAGGCCTTTCAAGAGGCGTTCGAAAATTCTGCGTCTCTTCGTTAAGCAGTCACTGTCTCGAAATATCTGTGCCACTCCTCGCTCTTTAATTTGCTCTCCGGAGAGGTTACTTTGTGCCATCTCTTTCGACGGCATGTTCTCCTGTTACAAAGCGCAGTTTTGTGCATTCTGAAATTATTCGCCAGATTTTGTCCAATATATCAGGAGAACATGAAGTGGAAAGAGGAATACTAAATTTCGGCTTCAAAGGCATCGCCTTAAAGTTGCAAATAAGAGGCGCAGGCCTTTCAAGAGGCGTTCGAAAATTCTGCGTCTCTTCGTTAAACAGTCACTGTCTCGAAACATCTGCGCCACATCTCGCTCATTGATTTGCTCTCTGGAGACGTTACTTTGTGCCATCCCTTTCGATGGCATGTTCTCCTGTTACAAAGCGCAATTTTGTGCGTTCTGAATATATTCACCAGATTTTGGCCAATATATCAGGAGAACATGAAGTGGAAATAGGTATACTAAATTTCAGCTTCAAAGGCATCGCCTTAAAGTTGCTAATAAGAGGCGCAGGCCTTTCAAGAGGCGTTCGAAAATTCTGCGTCTCTTCGTTAAACAGTCACAGTCTCGAAACATCTGCGCCAGTCCTCGCTCTTTGATTTGCTCTCCGGAGACGTTACTTTGTGCCATCTCTTTCAACGGCATGATCTCCTGTTACAAAGCGCAATTTTGTGCATTCTGAAAATATTCGCCAGATTTTGGCCAATATATCAGGAGAACATGAAGTGGAAATAGGTATACTAAATTTCGGATTCAAAGGCATCGCCTTAAAGTTGCTAATAAGAGGCGCAGGCCTTTCAAGACGCGTTCGAAAATTCTGCGTCTCTTCGTTAAACAGTCACTGCCTCGAAACATCTGCGCCACTTCTCGCTCATTGATTTGCTCTCCGGAGACGTTTCTTTGTGCCATTTCTTTCGACGGCATGTTCTCCTTTTATAAAGCGCAATTTTGTGCATTCTCGAAATTTTCGCCTGATTTTGGCCAATATATCATGAGAACATGAAGTGGAAAGGGGTATACTAAATTTCGGCTTGAAAGGCATCGCCTTAAAGTTGCTAATAAGAGGCGCAGGCCTTTCAAGAGGCGTTCGAAAATTCTGCGTCTCTTCGTTAAACAGTCACTGCCTCGAATCATCTGCGCCACATCTCGCTCATTGATTTGCTCTCTGGAGACGTTACTTTGTGCCATCCCTTTCGATGGCATGTTCTCCTGTTACAAAGCACAATTTTGTGCATTCTCGAAATTTTCGCCTGATTTTGGCCACTATATCATGAGAACATGAAGTGGAAAGAGGTATACTAAATTTCGGCTTCAAAGGCATCGCCTTAAAATTGCTAATAAGAGGCGCAGGCCTTTCAAGAGGCGTTCGAAAATTCTGCGTCTCTTCGTTAAACAGTCACTGTCTCGAAACATCTGCGCCACTTCTCGCTCTTTGATTTGCTCTCCGGAGACGTTACTTTGTGCCATTTCTTTCGACGGCATGTTCTTCTGTTACAAAGCGCAATTTTGTGCGTTCTGAATATATTCACCAAATTTTGGCCAATATATCAGGAGAACATGAAGTGGAAATAGGTATACTAAATTTCAGCTTCAAAGGCATCGCCTTAAAGTTGCTAATAAGAGGCGCAGGCCTTTCAAGAGGCGTTCGAAAATTCTGCGTCTCTTCGTTAAGCAGTCACTGTCTCGAAATATCTGTGCCACTCCTCGCTCTTTAATTTGCTCTCCGGAGAGGTTACTTTGTGCCATCTCTTTCGACGGCATGTTCTCCTGTTACAAAGCGCAGTTTTGTGCATTCTGAAATTATTCGCCAGATTTTGTCCAATATATCAGGAGAACATGAAGTGGAAAGAGGAATACTAAATTTCGGCTTCAAAGGCATCGCCTTAAAGTTGCAAATAAGAGGCGCAGGCCTTTCAAGAGGCGTTCGAAAATTCTGCGTCTCTTCGTTAAACAGTCACTGCCTCGAATCATCTGCGCCACATCTCGCTCATTGATTTGCTCTCTGGAGACGTTACTTTGTGCCATCCCTTTCGATGGCATGTTCTCCTGTTACAAAGCACAATTTTGTGCATTCTCGAAATTTTCGCCTGATTTTGGCCACTATATCATGAGAACATGAAGTGGAAAGAGGTATACTAAATTTCGGCTTCAAAGGCATCGCCTTAAAGTTGCTAATAAGAGGCGCAGGCCTTTCAAGAGGCGTTCGAAAATTCTGCGTCTCTTCGTTAAGCAGTCACTGTCTCGAAATATCTGTGCCACTCCTCGCTCTTTAATTTGCTCTCCGGAGAGGTTACTTTGTGCCATCTCTTTCGACGGCATGTTCTCCTGTTACAAAGCGCAGTTTTGTGCATTCTGAAATTATTCGCCAGATTTTGTCCAATATATCAGGAGAACATGAAGTGGAAAGAGGAATACTAAATTTCGGCTTCAAAGGCATCGCCTTAAAGTTGCAAATAAGAGGCGCAGGCCTTTCAAGAGGCGTTCGAAAATTCTGCGTCTCTTCGTTAAACAGTCACTGTCTCGAAACATCTGCGCCACATCTCGCTCATTGATTTGCTCTCTGGAGACGTTACTTTGTGCCATCCCTTTCGATGGCATGTTCTCCTGTTACAAAGCGCAATTTTGTGCGTTCTGAATATATTCACCAGATTTTGGCCAATATATCAGGAGAACATGAAGTGGAAATAGGTATACTAAATTTCAGCTTCAAAGGCATCGCCTTAAAGTTGCTAATAAGAGGCGCAGGCCTTTCAAGAGGCGTTCGAAAATTCTGCGTCTCTTCGTTAAACAGTCACAGTCTCGAAACATCTGCGCCAGTCCTCGCTCTTTGATTTGCTCTCCGGAGACGTTACTTTGTGCCATCTCTTTCAACGGCATGATCTCCTGTTACAAAGCGCAATTTTGTGCATTCTGAAAATATTCGCCAGATTTTGGCCAATATATCAGGAGAACATGAAGTGGAAATAGGTATACTAAATTTCGGATTCAAAGGCATCGCCTTAAAGTTGCTAATAAGAGGCGCAGGCCTTTCAAGACGCGTTCGAAAATTCTGCGTCTCTTCGTTAAACAGTCACTGCCTCGAAACATCTGCGCCACTTCTCGCTCATTGATTTGCTCTCCGGAGACGTTTCTTTGTGCCATTTCTTTCGACGGCATGTTCCCCTTTTATAAAGCGCAATTTTGTGCATTCTCGAAATTTTCGCCTGATTTTGGCCAATATATCATGAGAACATGAAGTGGAAAGGGGTATACTAAATTTCGGCTTGAAAGGCATCGCCTTAAAGTTGCTAATAAGAGGCGCAGGCCTTTCAAGAGGCGTTCGAAAATTCTGCGTCTCTTCGTTAAACAGTCACTGCCTCGAATCATCTGCGCCACATCTCGCTCATTGATTTGCTCTCTGGAGACGTTACTTTGTGCCATCCCTTTCGATGGCATGTTCTCCTGTTACAAAGCACAATTTTGTGCATTCTCGAAATTTTCGCCTGATTTTGGCCACTATATCATGAGAACATGAAGTGGAAAGAGGTATACTAAATTTCGGCTTCAAAGGCATCGCCTTAAAATTGCTAATAAGAGGCGCAGGCCTTTCAAGAGGCGTTCGAAAATTCTGCGTCTCTTCGTTAAACAGTCACTGTCTCGAAACATCTGCGCCACTTCTCGCTCTTTGATTTGCTCTCCGGAGACGTTACTTTGTGCCATTTCTTTCGACGGCATGTTCTTCTGTTACAAAGCGCAATTTTGTGCGTTCTGAATATATTCGCCAGATTTTGGCCAATATATCAGGAGAACATGAAGTGGTAAGAGGTATACTAAATTTCAGCTTCAAAGGCATCGCCTTAAAGTTGGAAATAAGAGGCGGAGGCCTTTCAAGAGGCGTTCGAAAATTCTGCGTCTCTTCGTTAACCAGTCACTGCCTCGAAACATCTGCGCCACTTCTCGCTCTTTGATTTGCTCTCCGGAGACGTTTCTTTGTGCCATTTCTTTCGACGGCATGTTCTCCTTTTATAAAGCGCAATTTTGTGCATTCTCGAAATTTTCGCCTGATTTTGGCCAATATATCATGAGAACATGAAGTGGAAAGGGGTATACTAAATTTCGGCTTGAAAGGCATCGCCTTAAAGTTGCTAATAAGAGGCGCAGGCCTTTCAAGAGGCGTTCGAAAATTCTGCGTCTCTTCGTTAAACAGTCACTGCCTCGAATCATCTGCGCCACATCTCGCTCATTGATTTGCTCTCTGGAGACGTTACTTTGTGCCATCCCTTTCGATGGCATGTTCTCCTGTTACAAAGCACAATTTTGTGCATTCTCGAAATTTTCGCCTGATTTTGGCCACTATATCATGAGAACATGAAGTGGAAAGAGGTATACTAAATTTCAGCTTCAAAGGCATCGCCTTAAAGTTGGAAATAAGAGGCGGAGGCCTTTCAAGAGGCGTTCGAAAATTCTGCGTCTCTTCGTTAACCAGTCACTGTCTCGAAACATCTGCGCCACTTCTCGCTCTTTGATTTGCTCTCCGGAGACGTTACTTTGTGCCATCTCTTTCGACGGCATGTTCTCCTGTTACAAAGCGCAATTTTGTGCGTTCTGAATATTTTCACCAGATTTTGGCCAATATATCAGGAGAACATGAAGTGGAAATAGGTATACTAAATTTCGGATTCAAAGGCATCGCCTTAAAGTTGCTAATAAGAGGCGCAGGCCTTTCAAGAGGCGTTCGAAAATTCTGCGTCTCTTCGTTAAGCAGTCACTGTCTCGAAATATCTGTGCCACTCCTCGCTCTTTAATTTGCTCTCCGGAGAGGTTACTTTGTGCCATCTCTTTCGACGGCATGTTCTCCTGTTACAAAGCGCAGTTTTGTGCATTCTGAAATTATTCGCCAGATTTTGGCCAATATATCAGGAGAACATGAAGTGGAAAGAGGAATACTAAATTTCGGCTTCAAAGGCATCGCCTTAAAGTTGCAAATAAGAGGCGCAGGCCTTTCAAGAGGCGTTCGAAAATTCTGCGTCTCTTCGTTAAACAGTCACTGTCTCGAACATCTGCGCCACATCTCGCTCATTGATTTGCTCTCTGGAGACGTTACTTTGTGCCATCCCTTTCGATGGCATGTTCTCCTGTTACAAAGCGCAATTTTGTGCGTTCTGAATATATTCACCAGATTTTGGCCAATATATCAGGAGAACATGAAGTGGAAATAGGTATACTAAATTTCAGCTTCAAAGGCATCGCCTTAAAGTTGCTAATAAGAGGCGCAGGCCTTTCAAGAGGCGTTCGAAAATTCTGCGTCTCTTCGTTAAACAGTCACAGTCTCGAAACATCTGCGCCAGTCCTCGCTCTTTGATTTGCTCTCCGGAGACGTTTCTTTGTGCCATTTCTTTCGACGGCATGTTCTCCTTTTATAAAGCGCAATTTTGTGCATTCTCGAAATTTTCGCCTGATTTTGGCCAATATATCATGAGAACATGAAGTGGAAAGGGGTATACTAAATTTCGGCTTGAAAGGCATCGCCTTAAAGTTGCTAATAAGAGGCGCAGGCCTTTCAAGAGGCGTTCGAAAATTCTGCGTCTCTTCGTTAAACAGTCACTGCCTCGAATCATCTGCGCCACATCTCGCTCATTGATTTGCTCTCTGGAGACGTTACTTTGTGCCATCCCTTTCGATGGCATGTTCTCCTGTTACAAAGCACAATTTTGTGCATTCTCGAAATTTTCGCCTGATTTTGGCCACTATATCATGAGAACATGAAGTGGAAAGAGGTATACTAAATTTCGGCTTCAAAGGCATCGCCTTAAAATTGCTAATAAGAGGCGCAGGCCTTTCAAGAGGCGTTCGAAAATTCTGCGTCTCTTCGTTAAACAGTCACTGTCTCGAAACATCTGCGCCACTTCTCGCTCTTTGATTTGCTCTCCGGAGACGTTACTTTGTGCCATTTCTTTCGACGGCATGTTCTTCTGTTACAAAGCGCAATTTTGTGCGTTCTGAATATATTCGCCAGATTTTGGCCAATATATCAGGAGAACATGAAGTGGTAAGAGGTATACTAAATTTCAGCTTCAAAGGCATCGCCTTAAAGTTGGAAATAAGAGGCGGAGGCCTTTCAAGAGGCGTTCGAAAATTCTGCGTCTCTTCGTTAACCAGTCACTGTCTCGAAACATCTGCGCCACTTCTCGCTCTTTGATTTGCTCTCCGGAGACGTTACTTTGTGCCATCTCTTTCGACGGCATGTTCTCCTGTTACAAAGCGCAATTTTGTGCGTTCTGAATATTTTCACCAGATTTTGGCCAATATATCAGGAGAACATGAAGTGGAAATAGGTATACTAAATTTCGGATTCAAAGGCATCGCCTTAAAGTTGCTAATAAGAGGCGCAGGCCTTTCAAGAGGCGTTCGAAAATTCTGCGTCTCTTCGTTAAGCAGTCACTGTCTCGAAATATCTGTGCCACTCCTCGCTCTTTAATTTGCTCTCCGGAGAGGTTACTTTGTGCCATCTCTTTCGACGGCATGTTCTCCTGTTACAAAGCGCAGTTTTGTGCATTCTGAAATTATTCGCCAGATTTTGGCCAATATATCAGGAGAACATGAAGTGGAAAGAGGAATACTAAATTTCGGCTTCAAAGGCATCGCCTTAAAGTTGCAAATAAGAGGCGCAGGCCTTTCAAGACGCGTTCGAAAATTCTGCGTCTCTTCGTTAAACAGTCACTGCCTCGAAACATCTGCGCCACTTCTCGCTCATTGATTTGCTCTCCGGAGACGTTTCTTTGTGCCATTTCTTTCGACGGCATGTTCTCCTTTTATAAAGCGCAATTTTGTGCATTCTCGAAATTTTCGCCTGATTTTGGCCAATATATCATGAGAACATGAAGTGGAAAGGGGTATACTAAATTTCGGCTTGAAAGGCATCGCCTTAAAGTTGCTAATAAGAGGCGCAGGCCTTTCAAGAGGCGTTCGAAAATTCTGCGTCTCTTCGTTAAACAGTCACAGTCTCGAAACATCTGCGCCAGTCCTCGCTCTTTGATTTGCTCTCCGGAGACGTTACTTTGTGCCATCTCTTTCAACGGCATGATCTCCTGTTACAAAGCGCAATTTTGTGCATTCTGAAAATATTCGCCAGATTTTGGCCAATATATCAGGAGAACATGAAGTGGAAATAGGTATACTAAATTTCGGATTCAAAGGCATCGCCTTAAAGTTGCTAATAAGAGGCGCAGGCCTTTCAAGACGCGTTCGAAAATTCTGCGTCTCTTCGTTAAACAGTCACTGCCTCGAAACATCTGCGCCACTTCTCGCTCATTGATTTGCTCTCCGGAGACGTTTCTTTGTGCCATTTCTTTCGACGGCATGTTCTCCTTTTATAAAGCGCAATTTTGTGCATTCTCGAAATTTTCGCCTGATTTTGGCCAATATATCATGAGAACATGAAGTGGAAAGGGGTATACTAAATTTCGGCTTGAAAGGCATCGCCTTAAAGTTGCTAATAAGAGGCGCAGGCCTTTCAAGAGGCGTTCGAAAATTCTGCGTCTCTTCGTTAAACAGTCACTGCCTCGAATCATCTGCGCCACATCTCGCTCATTGATTTGCTCTCTGGAGACGTTACTTTGTGCCATCCCTTTCGATGGCATGTTCTCCTGTTACAAAGCACAATTTTGTGCATTCTCGAAATTTTCGCCTGATTTTGGCCACTATATCATGAGAACATGAAGTGGAAAGAGGTATACTAAATTTCGGCTTCAAAGGCATCGCCTTAAAATTGCTAATAAGAGGCGCAGGCCTTTCAAGAGGCGTTCGAAAATTCTGCGTCTCTTCGTTAAACAGTCACTGTCTCGAAACATCTGCGCCACTTCTCGCTCTTTGATTTGCTCTCCGGAGACGTTACTTTGTGCCATTTCTTTCGACGGCATGTTCTTCTGTTACAAAGCGCAATTTTGTGCGTTCTGAATATATTCACCAAATTTTGGCCAATATATCAGGAGAACATGAAGTGGAAATAGGTATACTAAATTTCAGCTTCAAAGGCATCGCCTTAAAGTTGCTAATAAGAGGCGCAGGCCTTTCAAGAGGCGTTCGAAAATTCTGCGTCTCTTCGTTAAGCAGTCACTGTCTCGAAATATCTGTGCCACTCCTCGCTCTTTAATTTGCTCTCCGGAGAGGTTACTTTGTGCCATCTCTTTCGACGGCATGTTCTCCTGTTACAAAGCACAATTTTGTGCATTCTCGAAACTTTCGCCTGATTTTGGCCACTATATCATGAGAACACGAAGTGGAAAGAGGTATACTAAATTTCGGCTTCAATGGCATCGCCATAAAGTTGCTAATAAGAGGCGCAGGCCTTTCAAGAGGCGTTCGAAAATTCTGCGTCTCTTCGTTAAACAGTCACTGTCTCGAAACATCTGCGCCACTTCTCGCTCATTGATTTGCTCTCTGGAGACGTTACTTTGTGCCATCCCTTTCGATGGCATGTTCTCCTGTTACAAAGCACAATTTTGTGCATTCTCGAAATTTTCGCCTGATTTTGGCCACTATATCATGAGAACACGAAGTGGAAAGAGGTATACTAAATTTCTGCTTCAAAGGCATCGCCTTAACGTTGCCAATAAGAGGCGCAGGCCTTTCAAGAGGCGTTCGAAAATTCTGCGTCTCTTCGTTAAACAGTCACAGTCTCGAAACATCTGCGCCAGTCCTCGCTCTTTGATTTGCTCTCCGGAGACGTTACTTTGTGCCATCTCTTTCGACGGCATGTTCTCCTGTTACAAAGCGCAATTTTGTGCGTTCTGAATATATTCACCAGATTTTGGCCAATATATCAGGAGAACATGAAGTGGAAATAGGTATACTAAATTTCAGCTTCAAAGGCATCGCCTTAAAGTTGCTAATAAGAGGCGCAGGCCTTTCAAGAGGCGTTCGAAAATTCTGCGTCTCTTCGTTAAGCAGTCACTGTCTCGAAATATCTGTGCCACTCCTCGCTCTTTAATTTGCTCTCCGGAGACGTTACTTTGTGCCATCTCTTTCGACGGCATGTTCTCCTGTTACAAAGCGCAGTTTTGTGCATTCTGAAATTATTCGCCAGATTTTGTCCAATATATCAGGAGAACATGAAGTGGAAAGAGGTATACTAAATTTCGGCTTCAAAGGCATCGCCTTAAAGTTGCCAATAAGAGGCGCAGGCCTTTCAAGACGCGTTCGAAAATCTGCGTCTCTTCGTTAAACAGTCACAGTCTCGAAACATCTGCGCCAGTCCTCGCTCTTTGATTTGCTCTCCGGAGACGTTACTTTGTGCCATCTCTTTCAACGGCATGATCTCCTGTTACAAAGCGCAATTTTGTGCATTCTGAAAATATTCGCCAGATTTTGGCCAATATATCAGGAGAACATGAAGTGGTAAGAGGTATACTAAATTTCGGCTTCAAAGGCATCGCCTTAAAGTTGCAAATAAGAGGCGCAGGCCTTTCAAGAGGCGTTCGAAAATTCTGCGTCTCTTCGTTAAACAGTCACTGTCTCGAAACATCTGCGCCACTTCTCGCTCATTGATTTGCTCTCTGGAGACGTTACTTTGTGCCATCCCTTTCGATGGCATGTTCTCCTGTTACAAAGCACAATTTTGTGCATTCTCGAAATTTTCGCCAGATTTTGTCCAATATATCAGGAGAACATGAAGTGGAAAGAGGTATACTAAATTTCGGCTTCAAAAGCATCGCCTTAAAGTTGCAAATAAGAGGCGCAGGCCTTTCAAGAGACGTTCGAAAATTCTGCGTCTCTTCGTTAAACAGTCACTGTCTCGAAACATCTGCGCCACTTCTCGCTCATTGATTTGCTCTCTGGAGACGTTACTTTGTGCCATCCCTTTCGATGGCATGTTCTCCTGTTACAAAGCACAATTTTGTGCATTCTCGAAATTTTCGCCTGATTTTGGCCACTATATCATGAGAACACGAAGTGGAAAGAGGTATACTAAATTTCGGCTTCAAATGCATCGCCTTAAAGTTGCTAATTAGAGGCGCAGGCCTTTCAAGAGGCGTTCGAAAATTCTGCGTCTCTTCGTTAAACAGTCACTGTCTCGAAACATCTGCGCCACTTCTCGCTCTTTGATTTGCTCTCCGGAGACGTTACTTTGTGCCATCTCTTTCGACGGCATGTTCTCCTGTTACAAAGCGCAATTTTGTGCGTTCTGAATATATTCACCAGATTTTGGCCAATATATCAGGAGAACATGAAGTGGAAAGCGGTATACTAAATTTCGGCTTCAAAGGCATCGCCTTAAAGTTGCTAATAAGAGGCGCAGGCCTTTCAAGAGGCGTTCGAAAATTCTGCGTCTCTTCGTTAAACAGTCACTGTCTCGAAACATCTGCGCCACTTCTCGCTCTTTGATTTGCTCTCCGGAGACGTTACTTTGTGCCATCTCTTTCGACGGCATGTTCTCCTGTTACAAAGCGCAATTTTGTGCGTTCTGAATATATTCACCAATTTTTGGCCAATATATCAGGAGAACATGAAGTGGAAATAGGTATACTAAATTTCAGCTTCAAAGGCATCGCCTTAAAGTTGCTAATAAGAGGCGCAGGCCTTTCAAGAGGCGTTCGAAAATTCTGCGTCTCTTCGTTAAGCAGTCACTGTCTCGAAATATCTGTGCCACTCCTCGCTCTTTAATTTGCTCTCCGGAGACGTTACTTTGTGCCATTTCTTTCGACGGCATGTTCTCCTGTTACAAAGCGCAGTTTTGTGCATTCTGAAATTATTCGCCAGATTTTGTCCAATATATCAGGAGAACATGAAGTGGAAAGAGGTATACTAAATTTCGGCTTCAAAGGCATCGCCTTAAAGTTGCCAATAAGAGGCGCAGGCCTTTCAAGAGGCGTTCGAAAATTCTGCGTCTCTTCGTTAAACAGTCACAGTCTCGAAACATCTGCGCCAGTCCTCGCTCTTTGATTTGCTCTCCGGAGACGTTACTTTGTGCCATCTCTTTCAACGGCATGATCTCCTGTTACAAAGCGCAATTTTGTGCATTCTGAAAATATTCGCCAGATTTTGGCCAATATATCAGGAGAAAATGAAGTGGTAAGAGGTATACTAAATTTCGGCTTCAAAGGCATCGCCTTAAAGTTGCAAATAAGAGGCGCAGGCCTTTCAAGAGGCGTTCGAAAATTCTGCGTCTCTTCGTTAACCAGTCACTGTCTCGAAACATCTGCGCCACTTCTCGCTCTTTGATTTGCTCTCCGGAGACGTTACTTTGTGTCATCTCTTTCGACGGCATGTTCTCCTGTTACAAAGCGCAATTTTGTGCGTTCTGAATATTTTCACCAGATTTTGGCCAATATATCAGGAGAACATGAAGTGGAAATAGGTATACTAAATTTCGGATTCAAAGGCATCGCCTTAAAGTTGCTAATAAGAAGCGCAGGCCTTTCAAGACGCGTTCGAAAATTCTGCGTCTCTTCGTTAAACAGTCACTGCCTCGAAACATCTGCGCCACTTCTCGCTCATTGATTTGCTCTCCGGAGACGTTACTTTGTGCCATTTCTTTCGACGGCATGTTCTCCTGTTAAAAAGCGCAATTTTGTGCATTCTCGAAATATTCGCCTGATTTTGGCCACTATATCATGAGAACACGAAGTGGAAAGAGGTATACTAAATTTCGGCTTCAAAGGCATCGCCTTAAAGTTGCTAATAAGAGGCGCAGGCCTTTCAAGAGGCGTTCGAAAATTCTGCGTCTCTTCGTTAAGCAGTCACTGTCTCGAAACATCTGCGCCACTTCTCGCTCATTGATTTACTCTCTGGAGACGTTACTTAGTGCCATCCCTTTCGATGGCATGTTCTCCTGATACAACGCACAATTTTGTGCATTCTCGAAACTTTCGCCTGATTTTGGCCACTATATCATGAGAACACGAAGTGGAAAGAGGTATACTAAATTTCGGCTTCAAAGGCATCGCCATAAAGTTGCTAATAAGAGGCGCAGGCCTTTCAAGAGGCGTTCGAAAATTCTGCGTCTCTTCGTTAAACAGTCACTGTCTCGAAACATCTGCGCCACTTCTCGCTCATTGATTTGCTCTCTGGAGACGTTACTTTGTGCCATCCCTTTCGATGGCATGTTCTCCTGTTACAAAGCACAATTTTGTGCATTCTCGAAATTTTCGCCTGATTTTGGCCACTATATCATGAGAACACGAAGTGGAAAGAGGTATACTAAATTTCTGCTTCAAAGGCATCGCCTTAACGTTGCCAATAAGAGGCGCAGGCCTTTCAAGAGGCGTTCGAAAATTCTGCGTCTCTTCGTTAAACAGTCACAGTCTCGAAACATCTGCGCCAGTCCTCGCTCTTTGATTTGCTCTCCGGAGACGTTACTTTGTGCCATCTCTTTCGACGGCATGTTCTCCTGTTACAAAGCGCAATTTTGTGCGTTCTGAATATATTCACCAGATTTTGGCCAATATATCAGGAGAACATGAAGTGGAAATAGGTATACTAAATTTCAGCTTCAAAGGCATCGCCTTAAAGTTGCTAATAAGAGGCGCAGGCCTTTCAAGAGGCGTTCGAAAATTCTGCGTCTCTTCGTTAAGCAGTCACTGTCTCGAAATATCTGTGCCACTCCTCGCTCTTTAATTTGCTCTCCGGAGACGTTACTTTGTGCCATCTCTTTCGACGGCATGTTCTCCTGTTACAAAGCGCAGTTTTGTGCATTCTGAAATTATTCGCCAGATTTTGTCCAATATATCAGGAGAACATGAAGTGGAAAGAGGTATACTAAATTTCGGCTTCAAAGGCATCGCCTTAAAGTTGCCAATAAGAGGCGCAGGCCTTTCAAGACGCGTTCGAAAATTCTGCGTCTCTTCGTTAAACAGTCACAGTCTCGAAACATCTGCGCCAGTCCTCGCTCTTTGATTTGCTCTCCGGAGACGTTACTTTGTGCCATCTCTATCAACGGCATGATCTCCTGTTACAAAGCGCAATTTTGTGCATTCTGAAAATATTCGCCAGATTTTGGCCAATATATCAGGAGAACATGAAGTGGTAAGAGGTATACTAAATTTGAGCTTCAAAGGCATCGCCTTAAAGTTGCCAATACGAGGCGCAGGCCTTTCAAGAGGCGTTCGAAAATTCTGCGTCTCTTCGTTAAACAGTCACTGTCTCGAAACATCTGCGCCACATCTCGCTCTTTGATTTGCTCTCCGGAGACGTTACTTTGTGCCATCTCTTTCGACGGCATGTTCTCCTGTTACAAAGCGCAATTTTGTGCGTTCTGAATATATTCACCAGATTTTGGCCAATATATCAGGAGAACATGAAGTGGTAAGAGGTATACTAAATTTGAGCTTCAAAGGCATCGCCTTAAAGTTGCCAATACGAGGCGCAGGCCTTTCAAGAGGCGTTCGAAAATTCTGCGTCTCTTCGTTAAGCAGTCACTGTCTCGAAACATCTGCGCCACTTCTCGCTCATTGATTTACTCTCTGGAGACGTTACTTAGTGCCATCCCTTTCGATGGCATGTTCTCCTGATACAAAGCACAATTTTGTGCATTCTCGAAACTTTCGCCTGATTTTGGCCACTATATCATGAGAACACGAAGTGGAAAGAGGTATACTAAATTTCGGCTTCAATGGCATCGCCATAAAGTTGCTAATAAGAGGCGCAGGCCTTTCAAGAGGCGTTCGAAAATTCTGCGTCTCTTCGTTAAACAGTCACTGTCTCGAAACATCTGCGCCACTTCTCGCTCATTGATTTGCTCTCTGGAGACGTTACTTTGTGCCATCCCTTTCGATGGCATGTTCTCCTGTTACAAAGCACAATTTTGTGCATTCTCGAAATTTTCGCCTGATTTTGGCCACTATATCATGAGAACACGAAGTGGAAAGAGGTATACTAAATTTCTGCTTCAAAGGCATCGCCTTAACGTTGCCAATAAGAGGCGCAGGCCTTTCAAGAGGCGTTCGAAAATTCTGCGTCTCTTCGTTAAACAGTCACAGTCTCGAAACATCTGCGCCAGTCCTCGCTCTTTGATTTGCTCTCCGGAGACGTTACTTTGTGCCATCTCTTTCGACGGCATGTTCTCCTGTTACAAAGCGCAATTTTGTGCGTTCTGAATATATTCACCAGATTTTGGCCAATATATCAGGAGAACATGAAGTGGAAATAGGTATACTAAATTTCAGCTTCAAAGGCATCGCCTTAAAGTTGCTAATAAGAGGCGCAGGCCTTTCAAGAGGCGTTCGAAAATTCTGCGTCTCTTCGTTAAGCAGTCACTGTCTCGAAATATCTGTGCCACTCCTCGCTCTTTAATTTGCTCTCCGGAGACGTTACTTTGTGCCATCTCTTTCGACGGCATGTTCTCCTGTTACAAAGCGCAGTTTTGTGCATTCTGAAATTATTCGCCAGATTTTGTCCAATATATCAGGAGAACATGAAGTGGAAAGAGGTATACTAAATTTCGGCTTCAAAGGCATCGCCTTAAAGTTGCCAATAAGAGGCGCAGGCCTTTCAAGACGCGTTCGAAAATTCTGCGTCTCTTCGTTAAACAGTCACAGTCTCGAAACATCTGCGCCAGTCCTCGCTCTTTGATTTGCTCTCCGGAGACGTTACTTTGTGCCATCTCTTTCAACGGCATGATCTCCTGTTACAAAGCGCAATTTTGTGCATTCTGAAAATATTCGCCAGATTTTGGCCAATATATCAGGAGAACATGAAGTGGTAAGAGGTATACTAAATTTCGGCTTCAAAGGCATCGCCTTAAAGTTGCAAATAAGAGGCGCAGGCCTTTCAAGAGGCGTTCGAAAATTCTGCGTCTCTTCGTTAAGCAGTCACTGTCTCGAAATATCTGTGCCACTCCTCGCTCTTTAATTTGCTCTCCGGAGAGGTTACTTTGTGCCATCTCTTTCGACGGCATGTTCTCCTGTTACAAAGCACAATTTTGTGCATTCTCGAAATTTTCGCCAGATTTTGTCCAATATATCAGGAGAACATGAAGTGGAAAGAGGTATACTAAATTTCGGCTTCAAAAGCATCGCCTTAAAGTTGCAAATAAGAGGCGCAGGCCTTTCAAGAGACGTTCGAAAATTCTGCGTCTCTTCGTTAAACAGTCACTGTCTCGAAACATCTGCGCCACTTCTCGCTCATTGATTTGCTCTCTGGAGACGTTACTTTGTGCCATCCCTTTCGATGGCATGTTCTCCTGTTACAAAGCACAATTTTGTGCATTCTCGAAATTTTCGCCTGATTTTGGCCACTATATCATGAGAACACGAAGTGGAAAGAGGTATACTAAATTTCGGCTTCAAATGCATCGCCTTAAAGTTGCTAATTAGAGGCGCAGGCCTTTCAAGAGGCGTTCGAAAATTCTGCGTCTCTTCGTTAAACAGTCACTGTCTCGAAACATCTGCGCCACTTCTCGCTCTTTGATTTGCTCTCCGGAGACGTTACTTTGTGCCATCTCTTTCGACGGCATGTTCTCCTGTTACAAAGCGCAATTTTGTGCGTTCTGAATATATTCACCAGATTTTGGCCAATATATCAGGAGAACATGAAGTGGAAAGCGGTATACTAAATTTCGGCTTCAAAGGCATCGCCTTAAAGTTGCTAATAAGAGGCGCAGGCCTTTCAAGAGGCGTTCGAAAATTCTGCGTCTCTTCGTTAAACAGTCACTGTCTCGAAACATCTGCGCCACTTCTCGCTCTTTGATTTGCTCTCCGGAGACGTTACTTTGTGCCATCTCTTTCGACGGCATGTTCTCCTGTTACAAAGCGCAATTTTGTGCGTTCTGAATATATTCACCAATTTTTGGCCAATATATCAGGAGAACATGAAGTGGAAAGAGGTATACTAAATTTCGGCTTCAAAGGCATCGCCATAAAGTTGCTAATAAGAGGCGCAGGCCTTTCAAGAGGCGTTCGAAAATTCTGCGTCTCTTCGTTAAACAGTCACTGTCTCGAAACATCTGCGCCACTTCTCGCTCTTTGATTTGCTCTCCGGAGACGTTACTTTGTGCCATCTCTTTCGACGGCATGTTCTCCTGTTACAAAGCGCAATTTTGTGCGTTCTGAATATATTCACCAGATTTTGGCCACTATATCATGAGAACACGAAGTGGAAAGAGGTATACTAAATTTCGGCTTCAAAGGCATCGCCATAAAGTTGCTAATAAGAGGCGCAGGCCTTTCAAGATGCGTTCGAAAATTCTGCGTCTCTTCGTTAAACAGTCACTGTCTCGAAACTTCTGCGCCACTTCTCGCTCTTTGATTTGCTCTCCGGAGACGTTACTTTGTGCCATCTCTTTCGAGGGCATGTTCTCCTGTTACAAAGCGCAATTTTGTGCGTTCTGAATATATTCACCAGATTTTGGCCAATATATCAGGAGATTATGAAGTGGAAATAGGTATACTAAATTTCAGCTTCAAAGGCATCGCCTTAAAGTTGCTAATAAGAGGCGCAGGCCTTTCAAGAGGCGTTCGAAAATTCTGCGTCTCTTCGTTAAGCAGTCACTGTCTCGAAATATCTGTGCCACTCCTCGCTCTTTAATTTGCTCTCCGGAGACGTTACTTTGTGCCATCTCTTTCGACGGCATGTTCTCCTGTTACAAAGCGCAGTTTTGTGCATTCTGAAATTATTCGCCAGATTTTGTCCAATATATCAGGAGAACATGAAGTGGAAAGAGGTATACTAAATTTGAGCTTCAAAGGCATCGCCTTAAAGTTGCCAATACGAGGCGCAGGCCTTTCAAGAGGCGTTCGAAAATTCTGCGTCTCTTCGTTAAACAGTCACTGTCTCGAAACATCTGCGCCACTTCTCGCTCTTTGATTTGCTCTCCGGAGACGTTACTTTGTGCCATCTCTTTCGACGGCATGTTCTCCTGTTACAAAGCGCAATTTTGTGCGTTCTGAATATATTCACCAGATTTTGGCCAATATATCAGGAGAACATGAAGTGGTAAGAGGTATACTAAATTTGAGCTTCAAAGGCATCGCCTTAAAGTTGCCAATACGAGGCGCAGGCCTTTCAAGAGGCGTTCGAAAATTCTGCGTCTCTTCGTTAAGCAGTCACTGTCTCGAAACATCTGCGCCACTTCTCGCTCATTGATTTACTCTCTGGAGACGTTACTTAGTGCCATCCCTTTCGATGGCATGTTCTCCTGATACAAAGCACAATTTTGTGCATTCTCGAAACTTTCGCCTGATTTTGGCCACTATATCATGAGAACACGAAGTGGAAAGAGGTATACTAAATTTCGGCTTCAATGGCATCGCCATAAAGTTGCTAATAAGAGGCGCAGGCCTTTCAAGAGGCGTTCGAAAATTCTGCGTCTCTTCGTTAAACAGTCACTGTCTCGAAACATCTGCGCCACTTCTCGCTCATTGATTTGCTCTCTGGAGACGTTACTTTGTGCCATCCCTTTCGATGGCATGTTCTCCTGTTACAAAGCACAATTTTGTGCATTCTCGAAATTTTCGCCTGATTTTGGCCACTATATCATGAGAACACGAAGTGGAAAGAGGTATACTAAATTTCTGCTTCAAAGGCATCGCCTTAACGTTGCCAATAAGAGGCGCAGGCCTTTCAAGAGGCGTTCGAAAATTCTGCGTCTCTTCGTTAAACAGTCACAGTCTCGAAACATCTGCGCCAGTCCTCGCTCTTTGATTTGCTCTCCGGAGACGTTACTTTGTGCCATCTCTTTCGACGGCATGTTCTCCTGTTACAAAGCGCAATTTTGTGCGTTCTGAATATATTCCCCAGATTTTGGCCAATATATCAGGAGAACATGAAGTGGAAATAGGTATACTAAATTTCAGCTTCAAAGGCATCGCCTTAAAGTTGCTAATAAGAGGCGCAGGCCTTTCAAGAGGCGTTCGAAAATTCTGCGTCTCTTCGTTAAGCAGTCACTGTCTCGAAATATCTGTGCCACTCCTCGCTCTTTAATTTGCTCTCCGGAGACGTTACTTTGTGCCATCTCTTTCGACGGCATGTTCTCCTGTTACAAAGCGCAGTTTTGTGCATTCTGAAATTATTCGCCAGATTTTGTCCAATATATCAGGAGAACATGAAGTGGAAAGAGGTATACTAATTTTCGGCTTCAAAGGCATCGCCTTAAAGTTGCCAATAAGAGGCGCAGGCCTTTCAAGACGCGTTCGAATATTCTGCGTCTCTTCGTTAAACAGTCACAGTCTCGAAACATCTGCGCCAGTCCTCGCTCTTTGATTTGCTCTCCGGAGACGTTACTTTGTGCCATCTCTTTCAACGGCATGATCTCCTGTTACAAAGCGCAATTTTGTGCATTCTGAAAATATTCGCCAGATTTTGGCCAATATATCAGGAGAACATGAAGTGGTAAGAGGTATACTAAATTTCGGCTTCAAAGGCATCGCCTTAAAGTTGCAAATAAGAGGCGCAGGCCTTTCAAGAGGCGTTCGAAAATTCTGCGTCTCTTCGTTAAGCAGTCACTGTCTCGAAATATCTGTGCCACTCCTCGCTCTTTAATTTGCTCTCCGGAGAGGTACTTTGTGCCATCTCTTTCGACGGCATGTTCTCCTGTTACAAAGCACAATTTTGTGCATTCTCGAAATTTTCGCCAGATTTTGTCCAATATATCAGGAGAACATGAAGTGGAAAGAGGTATACTAAATTTCGGCTTCAAAAGCATCGCCTTAAAGTTGCAAATAAGAGGCGCAGGCCTTTCAAGAGACGTTCGAAAATTCTGCGTCTCTTCGTTAAACAGTCACTGTCTCGAAACATCTGCGCCACTTCTCGCTCATTGATTTGCTCTCTGGAGACGTTACTTTGTGCCATCCCTTTCGATGGCATGTTCTCCTGTTACAAAGCACAATTTTGTGCATTCTCGAAATTTTCGCCTGATTTTGGCCACTATATCATGAGAACACGAAGTGGAAAGAGGTATACTAAATTTCGGCTTCAAATGCATCGCCTTAAAGTTGCTAATTAGAGGCGCAGGCCTTTCAAGAGGCGTTCGAAAATTCTGCGTCTCTTCGTTAAACAGTCACTGTCTCGAAACATCTGCGCCACTTCTCGCTCTTTGATTTGCTCTCCGGAGACGTTACTTTGTGCCATCTCTTTCGACGGCATGTTCTCCTGTTACAAAGCGCAATTTTGTGCGTTCTGAATATATTCACCAGATTTTGGCCAATATATCAGGAGAACATGAAGTGGAAAGCGGTATACTAAATTTCGGCTTCAAAGGCATCGCCTTAAAGTTGCTAATAAGAGGCGCAGGCCTTTCAAGAGGCGTTCGAAAATTCTGCGTCTCTTCGTTAAACAGTCACTGTCTCGAAACATCTGCGCCACTTCTCGCTCTTTGATTTGCTCTCCGGAGACGTTACTTTGTGCCATCTCTTTCGACGGCATGTTCTCCTGTTACAAAGCGCAATTTTGTGCGTTCTGAATATATTCACCAAATTTTGGCCAATATATCAGGAGAACATGAAGTGGAAATAGGTATACTAAATTTCAGCTTCAAAGGCATCGCCTTAAAGTTGCTAATAAGAGGCGCAGGCCTTTCAAGAGGCGTTCGAAAATTCTGCGTCTCTTCGTTAAGCAGTCACTGTCTCGAAATATCTGTGCCACTCCTCGCTCTTTAATTTGCTCTCCGGAGACGTTACTTTGTGCCATCTCTTTCGACGGCATGTTCTCCTGTTACAAAGCGCAGTTTTGTGCATTCTGAAATTATTCGCCAGATTTTGTCCAATATATCAGGAGAACATGAAGTGGAAAGAGGTATACTAAATTTCGGCTTCAAAGGCATCGCCTTAAAGTTGCCAATAAGAGGCGCAGGCCTTTCAAGAGGCGTTCGAAAATTCTGCGTCTCTTCGTTAAACAGTCACAGTCTCGAAACATCTGCGCCAGTCCTCGCTCTTTGATTTGCTCTCCGGAGACGTTACTTTGTGCCATCTCTTTCAACGGCATGATCTCCTGTTACAAAGCGCAATTTTGTGCATTCTGAAAATATTCGCCAGATTTTGGCCAATATATCAGGAGAAAATGAAGTGGTAAGAGGTATACTAAATTTCGGCTTCAAAGGCATCGCCTTAAAGTTGCAAATAAGAGGCGCAGGCCTTTCAAGAGGCGTTCGAAAATTCTGCGTCTCTTCGTTAAGCAGTCACTGTCTCGAAATATCTGTGCCACTCTTCGCTCTTTAATTTGCTCTCCGGAGAGGTTACTTTGTGCCATCTCTTTCGACGGCATGTTCTCCTGTTACAAAGCACAATTTTGTGCATTCTCGAAATTTTCGCCAGATTTTGTCCAATATATCAGGAGAACATGAAGTGGAAAGAGGTATACTAAATTTCGGCTTCAAAAGCATCGCCTTAAAGTTGCAAATAAGAGGCGCAGGCCTTTCAAGAGGCGATCGAAAATTCTGCGTCTCTTCGTTAAACAGTCACTGTCTCGAAACATCTGCGCCACTTCTCGCTCATTGATTTGCTCTCTGGAGACGTTACTTTGTGCCATCCCTTTCGATGGCATGTTCTCCTGTTACAAAGCACAATTTTGTGCATTCTCGAAATTTTCGCCTGATTTTGGCCACTATATCATGAGAACACGAAGTGGAAAGAGGTATACTAAATTTCGGCTTCAAATGCATCGCCTTAAAGTTGCTAATAAGAGGCGCAGGCCTTTCAAGAGGCGTTCGAAAATTCTGCGTCTCTTCGTTAAACAGTCACAGTCTCGAAACATCTGCGCCAGTCCTCGCTCTTTGATTTGCTCTCCGGAGACGTTACTTTGTGCCATCTCTTTCAACGGCATGTTCTCCTGTTACAAAGCGCAATTTTGTGCGTTCTGAATATTTTCACCAGATTTTGGCCAATATATCAGGAGAACATGAAGTGGAAATAGGTATACTAAATTTCGGATTCAAAGGCATCGCCTTAAAGTTGCTAATAAGAGGCGCAGGCCTTTCAAGACGCGTTCGAAAATTCTGCGTCTCTTCGTTAAACAGTCACTGCCTCGAAACATCTGCGCCACTTCTCGCTCATTGATTTGCTCTCCGGAGACGTTACTTTGTGCCATTTCTTTCGACGGCATGTTCTCCTGTTAAAAAGCGCAATTTTGTGCATTCTCGAAATTTTCGCCTGATTTTGGCCAATATATCATGAGAACATGAAGTGGAAAGGGGTATACTAAATTTCGGCTTGAAAGGCATCGCCTTAAAGTTGCTAATAAGAGGCGCAGGCCTTTCAAGAGGCGTTCGAAAATTCTGCGTCTCTTCGTTAAACAGTCACTGCCTCGAATTATCTGCGCCACATCTCGCTCATTGATTTGCTCTCTGGAGACGTTACTTTGTGCCATCCCTTTAGATGGCATGTTCTCCTGATACAAAGCACAATTTTGTGCATTCTCGAAACTTTCGCATGATTTTGGCCACTATATCATGAGAACACGAAGTGGAAAGAGGTATACTAAATTTCGGCTTCAAAGGCATCGCCATAAAGTTGCTAATAAGAGGCGCAGGCCTTTCAAGAGGCGTTCGAAAATTCTGCGTCTCTTCGTTAAACAGTCACTGTCTCGAAACATCTGCGCCACTTCTCGCTCTTTGATTTGCTCTCCGGAGACGTTACTTTGTGCCATCTCTTTCGACGGCATGTTCTCCTGTTACAAAACGCAATTTTGTGCGTTCTGAATATATTCACCAGATTTTGGCCAATATATCAGGAGAACATGAAGTGGAAATAGGTATACTAAATTTCAGCTTCAAAGGCATCGCCTTAAAGTTGCTAATAAGAGGCGCAGGCCTTTCAAGAGGCGTTCGAAAATTCTGCGTCTCTTCGTTAAGCAGTCACTGTCTCGAAATATCTGTGCCACTCCTCGCTCTTTAATTTGCTCTCCGGAGACGTTACTTTGTGCCATCTCTTTCGACGGCATGTTCTCCTGTTACAAAGCGCAGTTTTGTGCATTCTGAAATTATTCGCCAGATTTTGTCCAATATATCAGGAGAACATGAAGTGGTAAGAGGTATACTAAATTTCGGCTTCAAAGGCATCGCCTTAAAGTTGCAAATAAGAGGCGCAGGCCTTTCAAGAGGCGTTCGAAAATTCTGCGTCTCTTCGTTAAGCAGTCACTGTCTCGAAATATCTGTGCCACTCCTCGCTCTTTAATTTGCTCTCCGGAGAGGTTACTTTGTGCCATCTCTTTCGACGGCATGTTCTCCTGTTACAAAGCACAATTTTGTGCATTCTCGAAATTTTCGCCAGATTTTGTCCAATATATCAGGAGAACATGAAGTGGAAAGAGGTATACTAAATTTCGGCTTCAAAAGCATCGCCTTAAAGTTGCAAATAAGAGGCGCAGGCCTTTCAAGAGACGTTCGAAAATTCTGCGTCTCTTCGTTAAACAGTCACTGTCTCGAAACATCTGCGCCACTTCTCGCTCATTGATTTGCTCTCTGGAGACGTTACTTTGTGCCATCCCTTTCGATGGCATGTTCTCCTGTTACAAAGCACAATTTTGTGCATTCTCGAAATTTTCGCCTGATTTTGGCCACTATATCATGAGAACACGAAGTGGAAAGAGGTATACTAAATTTCGGCTTCAAATGCATCGCCTTAAAGTTGCTAATTAGAGGCGCAGGCCTTTCAAGAGGCGTTCGAAAATTCTGCGTCTCTTCGTTAAACAGTCACTGTCTCGAAACATCTGCGCCACTTCTCGCTCTTTGATTTGCTCTCCGGAGACGTTACTTTGTGCCATCTCTTTCGACGGCATGTTCTCCTGTTACAAAGCGCAATTTTGTGCGTTCTGAATATATTCACCAGATTTTGGCCAATATATCAGGAGAACATGAAGTGGAAAGCGGTATACTAAATTTCGGCTTCAAAGGCATCGCCTTAAAGTTGCTAATAAGAGGCGCAGGCCTTTCAAGAGGCGTTCGAAAATTCTGCGTCTCTTCGTTAAACAGTCACTGTCTCGAAACATCTGCGCCACTTCTCGCTCTTTGATTTGCTCTCCGGAGACGTTACTTTGTGCCATCTCTTTCGACGGCATGTTCTCCTGTTACAAAGCGCAATTTTGTGCGTTCTGAATATATTCACCAAATTTTGGCCAATATATCAGGAGAACATGAAGTGGAAATAGGTATACTAAATTTCAGCTTCAAAGGCATCGCCTTAAAGTTGCTAATAAGAGGCGCAGGCCTTTCAAGAGGCGTTCGAAAATTCTGCGTCTCTTCGTTAAGCAGTCACGGTCTCGAAATATCTGTGCCACTCCTCGCTCTTTAATTTGCTCTCCGGAGACGTTACTTTGTGCCATCTCTTTCGACGGCATGTTCTCCTGTTACAAAGCGCAGTTTTGTGCATTCTGAAATTATTCGCCAGATTTTGTCCAATATATCAGGAGAACATGAAGTGGAAAGAGGTATACTAAATTTCGGCTTCAAAGCCATCGCCTTAAAGTTGCCAATAAGAGGCGCAGGCCTTTCAAGAGGCGTTCGAAAATTCTGCGTCTCTTCGTTAAACAGTCACAGTCTCGAAACATCTGCGCCAGTCCTCGCTCTTTGATTTGCTCTCCGGAGACGTTACTTTGTGCCATCTCTTTCAACGGCATGATCTCCTGTTACAAAGCGCAATTTTGTGCATTCTGAAAATATTCGCCAGATTTTGGCCAATATATCAGGAGAAAATGAAGTGGTAAGAGGTATACTAAATTTCGGCTTCAAAGGCATCGCCTTAAAGTTGCAAATAAGAGGCGCAGGCCTTTCAAGAGGCGTTCGAAAATTCTGCGTCTCTTCGTTAAGCAGTCACTGTCTCGAAATATCTGTGCCACTCCTCGCTCTTAGATTTGCTCTCCGGAGACGTTACTTTGTGCCATCTCTTTCGACGGCATGTTCTCCTGTTACAAAGCGCAGTTTTGTGCATTCTGCAAATATTCGCCAGATTTTGGCCAATATATCATGAGAACATGAAGTGGAAAGGGGTATACTAAATTTCGGCTTGAAAGGCATCGCCTTAAAGTTGCTAATAAGAGGCGCAGGCCCTTCAAGAGGCGTTCGAAAATTCTGCGTCTCTTCGTTAAACAGTCACTGCCTCGAATTATCTGCGCCACATCTCGCTCATTGATTTGCTCTCTGGAGACGTTACTTTGTGCCATCCCTTTAGATGGCATGTTCTCCTGTTACAAAGCACAATTTTGTGCATTCTCGAAATTTTCGCCTGATTTTGGCCACTATATCATGAGAACACGAAGTGGAAAGAGGTATACTAAATTTCGGCTTCAAAGGCATCGCCTTAAAGTTGCTAATAAGAGGCGCAGGCCTTTCAAGAGGCGTTCGAAAATTCTGCGTCTCTTCGTTAAACAGTCACTGTCTCGAAACATCTGCGCCAATTCTCGCTCTTTGATTTGCTCTCCGGAGACGTTACTTTGTGCCATCTCTTTCGACGGCATGTTCTCCTGTTACAAAGCGCAATTTTGTGCGTTCTGAATATATTCACCAGATTTTGGCCAATATATCAGGAGAACATGAAGTGGAAATAGGTATACTAAATTTCAGCTTCAAAGGCATCGCCTTAAAGTTGGAAATAAGAGGCGGAGGCCTTTCAAGAGGAGTTCGAAAATTCTGCGTCTCTTCGTTAAGCAGTCACTGTCTCGAAACATCTGCGCCACTTCTCGCTCTTTGATTTGCTCTCCGGAGACGTTACTTTGTGCCATTTCTTTCGACGGCATGTTCTCCTGTTACAAAGCGCAATTTTGTGCGTTCTGAATATTTTCACCAGATTTTGGCCAATATATCAGGAGAACATGAAGTGGAAATAGGTATACTAAATTTCGGATTCAAAGGCATCGCCTTAAAGTTGCTAATAAGAGGCGCAAGCCTTTCAAGAGGCGTTCGAAAATTCTGCGTCTCTTCGTTAAACAGTCACTGCCTCGAATCATCTGCGCCACATCTCGCTCATTGATTTGCTCTCTGGAGACGTTACTTTGTGCCATCCCTTTCGATGGCATGTTCTCCTGTTACAAAGCACAATTTTGTGCATTCTCGAAATTTTCGCCTGATTTTGGCCACTATATCATGAGAACACGAAGTGGAAAGAGGTATACTAAATTTCGGCTTCAATGGCATCGCCTTAAAGTTGCTAATAAGAGGCGCAGGCCTTTCAAGAGGCGTTCGAAAATTCTGCGTCTCTTCGTTAAACAGTCACTGTCTCGAAACATCTGCGCCACTTCTCGCTCTTTGATTTGCTCTCCGGAGACGTTACTTTGTGTCATCTCTTTCGACGGCATGTTCTCCTGTTACAAAGCGCAATTTTGTGCGTTCTGAATATTTTCACCAGATTTTGGCCAATATATCAGGAGAACATGAAGTGGAAATAGGTATACTAAATTTCGGATTCAAAGGCATCGCCTTAAAGTTGCTAATAAGAGGCGCAGGCCTTTCAAGACGCGTTCGAAAATTCTGCGTCTCTTCGTTAAACAGTCACTGCCTCGAAACATCTGCGCCACTTCTCGCTCATTGATTTGCTCTCCGGAGACGTTACTTTGTGCCATTTCTTTCGACGGCATGTTCTCCTGTTAAAAAGCGCGATTTTGTGCATTCTCGAAATTTTCGCCTGATTTTGGCCAATATATCATGAGAACATGAAGTGGAAAGGGGTATACTAAATTTCGGCTTGAAAGGCATCGCCTTAAAGTTGCTAATAAGAGGCGCAGGCCTTTCAAGAGGCGTTCGAAAATTCTGCGTCTCTTCGTTAAACAGTCACTGCCTCGAATTATCTGCGCCACATCTCGCTCATTGATTTGCTCTCTGGAGACGTTACTTTGTGCCATCCCTTTAGATGGCATGTTCTCCTGTTACAAAGCACAATTTTGTGCATTCTCGAAATTTTCGCCTGATTTTGGCCACTATATCATGAGAACACGAAGTGGAAAGAGGTATACTAAATTTCGGCTTCAAAGGCATCGCCTTAAAGTTGCTAATAAGAGGCGCAGGCCTTTCAAGAGGCGTTCGAAAATTCTGCGTCTCTTCGTTAAACAGTCACTGCCTCGAATCATCTGCGCCACATCTCGCTCATTGATTTGCTCTCTGGAGACGTTACTTTGTGCCATCCCTTTCGATGGCATGTTCTAATGTTACAAAGCCCAATTTTGTGCATTCTGAAAATTATCGCCAAACTTTGGCCAATGTATCATGAGAACATGAAGTGGAAAGAGGTATACTAAATTTCAGCTTCAAATGCATCGCCTTAAAGTTGCTAATAAGAGGCGCAAGCCTTTCAAGAGGCGTTCGAAAATTCTGCGTCTCTTCGTTAAACAGTCACTGTCTCGAAATATCTGTGCCACTCCTCGCTCTTAGATTTGCTCTCCGGAGACGTTACTTTGTGCCATCTCTTTCGACGGCATGTTCTCCTGTTACAAAGCGCAGTTTTGTGCATTCTGCAAATATTCGCCAGATTTTGGCCAATATATCATGAGAACATGAAGTGGAAAGGGGTATACTAAATTTCGGCTTGAAAGGCATCGCCTTAAAGTTGCTAATAAGAGGCGCAGGCCCTTCAAGAGGCGTTCGAAAATTCTGCGTCTCTTCGTTAAACAGTCACTGCCTCGAATTATCTGCGCCACATCTCGCTCATTGATTTGCTCTCTGGAGACGTTACTTTGTGCCATCCCTTTAGATGGCATGTTCTCCTGTTACAAAGCACAATTTTGTGCATTCTCGAAATTTTCGCCTGATTTTGGCCACTATATCATGAGAACACGAAGTGGAAAGAGGTATACTAAATTTCGGCTTCAAAGGCATCGCCTTAAAGTTGCTAATAAGAGGCGCAGGCCTTTCAAGAGGCGTTCGAAAATTCTGCGTCTCTTCGTTAAACAGTCACTGTCTCGAAACATCTGCGCCAATTCTCGCTCTTTGATTTGCTCTCCGGAGACGTTACTTTGTGCCATCTCTTTCGACGGCATGTTCTCCTGTTACAAAGCGCAATTTTGTGCGTTCTGAATATATTCACCAGATTTTGGCCAATATATCAGGAGAACATGAAGTGGAAATAGGTATACTAAATTTCAGCTTCAAAGGCATCGCCTTAAAGTTGGAAATAAGAGGCGGAGGCCTTTCAAGAGGCGTTCGAAAATTCTGCGTCTCTTCGTTAAGCAGTCACTGTCTCGAAACATCTGCGCCACTTCTCGCTCTTTGATTTGCTCTCCGGAGACGTTACTTTGTGCCATTTCTTTCGACGGCATGTTCTCCTGTTACAAAGCGCAATTTTGTGCGTTCTGAATATTTTCACCAGATTTTGGCCAATATATCAGGAGAACATGAAGTGGAAATAGGTATACTAAATTTCGGATTCAAAGGCATCGCCTTAAAGTTGCTAATAAGAGGCGCAAGCCTTTCAAGATGCGTTCGAAAATTCTGCGTCTCTTCGTTAAACAGTCACTGCCTCGAATCATCTGCGCCACATCTCGCTCATTGATTTGCTCTCTGGAGACGTTACTTTGTGCCATCCCTTTCGATGGCATGTTCTCCTGTTACAAAGCACAATTTTGTGCATTCTCGAAATTTTCGCCTGATTTTGGCCACTATATCATGAGAACACGAAGTGGAAAGAGGTATACTAAATTTCGGCTTCAATGGCATCGCCTTAAAGTTGCTAATAAGAGGCGCAGGCCTTTCAAGAGGCGTTCGAAAATTCTGCGTCTCTTCGTTAAACAGTCACTGTCTCGAAACATCTGCGCCACTTCTCGCTCTTTGATTTGCTCTCCGGAGACGTTACTTTGTGCCATCTCTTTCGACGGCATGTTCTCCTGTTACAAAGCCCAATTTTGTGCGTTCTGAATATATTCACCAGATTTTGGCCAATATATCAGGAGAACATGAAGTGGAAATAGGTGTACTAAATTTCAGCTTCAAAGGCATCGCCTTAAAGTTGGAAATAAGAGGCGGAGGCCTTTCAAGAGGCGTTCGAAAATTCTACGTCTCTTCTTTAAACAGTCACTGCCTCGAATCATCTGCGCCACATCTCGCTCTTTGATTTGCTCTCCGGAGACGTTACTTTGTGCCATCTCTTTCGACGGCATGTTCTCCTGTTACAAAGCGCAATTTTGTGCGTTCTGAATATTTTCACCAGATTTTGGCCAATATATCAGGAGAACATGAAGTGGAAATAGGTATACTAAATTTCGGATTCAAAGGCATCGCCTTAAAGTTGCTAATAAGAGGCGCAGGCCTTTCAAGAGGCGTTCGAAAATTCTGCGTCTCTTCGTTAAACAGTCACTGTCTCGAAACATATGCGCCACTTCTCGCTCTTTGATTTGCTCTCCGGAGACGTTACTTTGTGCCATCTCTTTCGACGGCATGTTCTCCTGTTACAAAGCCCAATTTTGTGCATTCTGAAAATTATCGCCAAACTTTGGCCAATGTATCATGAGAACATGAAGTGAAAAGAGGTATACTAAATTTCAGCTTCAAATGCATCGCCTTAAAGTTGCTAATAAGAGGCGCAGGCCTTTCAAGAGGCGTTCGAAAATTCTGCGTCTCTTCGTTAACCAGTCACTGTCTCGAAAAATCTGCGCCACTCCTCGCTCTTTAATTTGCTCTCCGGAGAGGTTACTTTGTGCCATCTCTTTCGACGGCATGTTCCCCTGTTACAAAGCACAATTTTGTGCATTCTCGAAATTTTCGCCAGATTTTGTCCAATATATCAGGAGAACATGAAGTGGAAAGAGGTATACTAAATTTCGGCTTCAAAGGCATCGCCTTAAAGTTGCTAATAAGATGCGCAGGCCTTTCAAGAGGCGTTCGAAAATTCTGCGTCTCTTCGTTAAACAGTCACTGTCTCGAAACTTCTGCGCCACTTCTCGCTCTTTGATTTGCTCTCCGGAGACGTTACTTTGTGCCATCTCTTTCGACGGCATGTTCTCCTGTTACAAAGCGCAATTTTGTGCGTTCTGAATATATTCGCCAGATTTTGGCCAATATATCAGGAGAACATGAAGTGGTAAGAGGTATACTAAATTTCGGCTTCAAAGGCATCGCCTTAAAGTTGCAAATAAGAGGCGCAGGCCTTTCAAGAGGCGTTCGAAAATTCTGCGTCTCTTCGTTAACCAGTCACTGTCTCGAAACATCTGCGCCACTTCTCGCTCTTTGATTTGCTCTCCGGAGACGTCACTTTGTGCCATCTCTTTCAACGGCATGATCTCCTGTTACAAAGCGCAATTTTGTGCATTCTGAAAATATTCGCCAGATTTTGGCCAATATATCAGGAGAACATGAAGTGGAAATAGGTATACTAAATTTCGGATTCAAAGGCATTGCCTTAAAGTTGCTAATAAGAGGCGCAAGCCTTTCAAGAGGCGTTCGAAAATTCTGCGTCTCTTCGTTAAACAGTCACTGCCTCGAATCATCTGCGCCACATCTCGCTCATTGATTTGCTCTCTGGAGACGTTACTTTGTGCCATCCCTTTCGATGGCATGTTCTCCTGTTACAAAGCACAATTTTGTGCATTCTCGAAATTTTCGCCTGATTTTGGCCACTATATCATGAGAACACGAAGTGGAAAGAGGTATACTAAATTTCGGCTTCAATGGCATCGCCTTAAAGTTGCTAATAAGAGGCGCAGGCCTTTCAAGAGGCGTTCGAAAATTCTGCGTCTCTTCGTTAAACAGTCACTGTCTCGAAACATCTGCGCCAGTCCTCGCTCTTTGATTTGCTCTCCGGAGACGTTACTTTGTGCCATCTCTTTCGACGGCATGTTCTCCTGTTACAAAGCGCAATTTTGTGCGTTCTGAATATTTTCACCAGATTTTGGCCAATATATCAGGAGAACATAAAGTGGAAATAGGTATACTAAATTTCGGCTTCAAAGGCATCGCCTTAAAGTTGGAAATAAGAGGCGGAGGCCTTTCAAGAGGCGTTCGAAAATTCTACGTCTCTTCTTTAAACAGTCACTGCCTCGAATCATCTGCGCCACATCTCGCTCTTTGATTTGCTCTCCGGAGACGTTACTTTGTGCCATCTCTTTCGACGGCATGTTCTCCTGTTACAAAGCGCAATTTTGTGCGTTCTGAATATTTTCACCAGATTTTGGCCAATATATCAGGAGAACATGAAGTGGAAATAGGTATACTAAATTTCGGATTCAAAGGCATCGCCTTAAAGTTGCTAATAAGAGGCGCAGGCCTTTCAAGAGGCGTTCGAAAATTCTGCGTCTCTTCGTTAAACAGTCACTGTCTCGAAACATATGCGCCACTTCTCGCTCTTTGATTTGCTCTCCGGAGACGTTACTTTGTGCCATCTCTTTCGACGGCATGTTCTCCTGTTACAAAGCCCAATTTTGTGCATTCTGAAAATTATCGCCAAACTTTGGCCAATGTATCATGAGAACATGAAGTGAAAAGAGGTATACTAAATTTCAGCTTCAAATGCATCGCCTTAAAGTTGCTAATAAGAGGCGCAGGCCTTTCAAGAGGCGTTCGAAAATTCTGCGTCTCTTCGTTAACCAGTCACTGTCTCGAAACATCTGCGCCACTCCTCGCTCTTTAATTTGCTCTCCGGAGAGGTTACTTTGTGCCATCTCTTTCGACGGCATGTTCTCCTGTTACAAACCACAATTTTGTGCATTCTCGAAATTTTCGCCAGATTTTGTCCAATATATCAGGAGAACACGAAGTGGAAAGAGGTATACTAAATTTCGGCTTCAATGGCATCGCCTTAAAGTTGCTAATAAGAGGCGCAGGCCTTTCAAGAGGCGTTCGAAAATTCTGCGTCTCTTCGTTAAACAGTCACTGTCTCGAAACATCTGCGCCACTTCTCGCTCTTTGATTTGCTCTCCGGAGACGTTACTTTGTGCCATCTCTTTCGACGGCATGTTCTCCTTTTACAAAGCGCAATTTTGTGCGTTCTGAATATATTCACCAGATTTTGGCCAATATATCAGGAGAACACGAAGTGGAAAGAGGTATACTAAATTTCGGCTTCAAAGGCATCGCCTTAAAGTTGCTAATAAGAGGCGCAGGCCTTTCAAGAGGCGTTCGAAAATTCTGCGTCTCTTCGTTAAGCAGTCACTGTCTCGAAACATCTGTGCCACTCCTCGCTCTTTAATTTGCTCTCCGGAGAGGTTACTTTGTGCCATCTCTTTCGACGGCATGTTCTCCTGTTACAAAGCACAATTTTGTGCATTCTCGAAATTTTCGCCAGATTTTGTCCAATATATCAGGAGAACATGAAGTGGAAAGAGGTATACTAAATTTCGGCTTCAAAAGCATCGCCTTAAAGTTGCAAATAAGAGGCGCAGGCCTTTCAAGAGGCGTTCGAAAATTCTGCGTCTCTTCGTTAAACAGTCACAGTCTCGAAATATCTGCGCCACTTCTCGCTCATTGATTTGCTCTCCGGAGACGTTACTTTGTGCCATCTCTTTCAACGGCATGATCTCCTGTTACAAAGCGCAATTTTGTGCATTCTGAAAATATTCGCCAGATTTTGGCCAATATATCAGGAGAACATGAAGTGGTAAGAGGTATACTAAATTTCGGCTTCCAAGGCATCGCCTTAAAGTTGCAAATAAGAGGCGCAGGCCTTTCAAGAGGCGTTCGAAAATTCTGCGTCTCTTCGTTAACCAGTCACTGTCTCGAAACATCTGCGCCACTTCTCGCTCTTTGATTTGCTCTCCGGAGACGTCACTTTGTGCCATCTCTTTCAACGGCATGATCTCCTGTTACAAAGCGCAATTTTGTGCATTCTGAAAATATTCGCCAGATTTTGGCCAATATATCAGGAGAACATGAAGTGGAAAGAGGTATACTAAATTTCGGCTTCAAAGGCATCGCCTTAAAGTTGCAAATAAGAGGCGCAGGCCTTTCAAGAGGCGTTCGAAAATTCTGCGTCTCTTCGTTAACCAGTCACTGTCTCGAAACATCTGCGCCACTTCTCGCTCTTTGATTTGCTCTCCGGAGACGTTACTTTGTGCCATCTCTTTCGACGGCATGTTCTCCTGTTACAAAGCCCAATTTTGTGCATTCTGAAAATTATCGCCAAACTTTGGCCAATGTATCATGAGAACATGAAGTGAAAAGAGGTATACTAAATTTCAGCTTCAAATGCATCGCCTTAAAGTTGCTAATAAGAGGCGCAGGCCTTTCAAGAGGCGTTCGAAAATTCTGCGTCTCTTCGTTAACCAGTCACTGTCTCGAAACATCTGCGCCACTCCTCGCTCTTTAATTTGCTCTCCGGAGAGGTTACTTTGTGCCATCTCTTTCGACGGCATGTTCTCCTGTTACAAACCACAATTTTGTGCATTCTCGAAATTTTCGCCAGATTTTGGCCAATATATCAAGAGAAAATGAAGTGGAAAGATGTATACTAAATTTCAGCTTCAAAGGCATCGCCTTAAAGTTGCAAATAAGAGGCGCAGGCCTTGCAAGAGGCGTTCGAAAATTCTGCGCCTCTTCGTTAAACAGTCACTGTCTCGAAACATCTGCGCCTCTTCTCGCTCTTTGATTTGCTCTCCGGAGACGTTACTTTGTGCCATCTCTTTCGACGGCATGTTCTCCTGTTACAAAGCGCAATTTTGTGCGTTCTGAATATATTCACCAGATTTTGGCCAATATATCAGGAGAACATGAAGTGGAAATAGGTATACTAAATTTCAGCTTCAAAGGCATCGACTTAAAGTTGGAAATAAGAGGCGGAGGTCTTTCAAGAGGCGTTCGAAAATTCTACGTCTCTTCGTTAAACAGTCACTGCCTCGAATCATCTGCGCCACATCTCGCTCATTGATTTGCTCTCTGGAGACGTTACTTTGTGCCATCCCTTTCGATGGCATGTTCTCCTGTTACAAAGCGCAATTTTGTGCGTTCTGAATATTTTCACCAGATTTTGGCCAATATATCAGGAGAACATGAAGTGGAAATAGGTATACTAAATTTCGGATTCAAAGGCATCGCCTTAAAGTTGCTAATAAGAGGCGCAGGCCTTTCAAGAGGCGTTCGAAAATTCTGCGTCTCTTCGTTAAACAGTCACTGTCTCGAAACATATGCGCCACTTCTCGCTCTTTGATTTGCTCTCCGGAGACGTTACTTTGTGCCATCTCTTTCGACGGCATGTTCTCCTGTTACAAAGCCCAATTTTGTGCATTCTGAAAATTATCGCCAAACTTTGGCCAATGTATCATGAGAACATGAAGTGAAAAGAGGTATACTAAATTTCAGCTTCAAATGCATCGCCTTAAAGTTGCTAATAAGAGGCGCAGGCCTTTCAAGAGGCGTTCGAAAATTCTGCGTCTCTTCGTTAACCAGTCACTGTCTCGAAACATCTGCGCCACTCCTCGCTCTTTAATTTGCTCTCCGGAGAGGTTACTTTGTGCCATCTCTTTCGACGGCATGTTCTCCTGTTACAAACCACAATTTTGTGCATTCTCGAAATTTTCGCCAGATTTTGTCCAATATATCAGGAGAACACGAAGTGGAAAGAGGTATACTAAATTTCGGCTTCAATGGCATCGCCTTAAAGTTGCTAATAAGAGGCGCAGGCCTTTCAAGAGGCGTTCGAAAATTCTGCGTCTCTTCGTTAAACAGTCACTGTCTCGAAACATCTGCGCCACTTCTCGCTCTTTGATTTGCTCTCCGGAGACGTTACTTTGTGCCATCTCTTTCGACGGCATGTTCTCCTTTTACAAAGCGCAATTTTGTGCGTTCTGAATATATTCACCAGATTTTGGCCAATATATCAGGAGAACACGAAGTGGAAAGAGGTATACTAAATTTCGGCTTCAAAGGCATCGCCTTAAAGTTGCTAATAAGAGGCGCAGGCCTTTCAAGAGGCGTTCGAAAATTCTGCGTCTCTTCGTTAAGCAGTCACTGTCTCGAAACATCTGTGCCACTCCTCGCTCTTTAATTTGCTCTCCGGAGAGGTTACTTTGTGCCATCTCTTTCGACGGCATGTTCTCCTGTTACAAAGCACAATTTTGTGCATTCTCGAAATTTTCGCCAGATTTTGTCCAATATATCAGGAGAACATGAAGTGGAAAGAGGTATACTAAATTTCGGCTTCAAAAGCATCGCCTTAAAGTTGCAAATAAGAGGCGCAGGCCTTTCAAGAGGCGTTCGAAAATTCTGCGTCTCTTCGTTAAACAGTCACAGTCTCGAAATATCTGCGCCACTTCTCGCTCATTGATTTGCTCTCCGGAGACGTTACTTTGTGCCATCTCTTTCAACGGCATGATCTCCTGTTACAAAGCGCAATTTTGTGCATTCTGAAAATATTCGCCAGATTTTGGCCAATATATCAGGAGAACATGAAGTGGTAAGAGGTATACTAAATTTCGGCTTCCAAGGCATCGCCTTAAAGTTGCAAATAAGAGGCGCAGGCCTTTCAAGAGGCGTTCGAAAATTCTGCGTCTCTTCGTTAACCAGTCACTGTCTCGAAACATCTGCGCCACTTCTCGCTCTTTGATTTGCTCTCCGGAGACGTCACTTTGTGCCATCTCTTTCAACGGCATGATCTCCTGTTACAAAGCGCAATTTTGTGCATTCTGAAAATATTCGCCAGATTTTGGCCAATATATCAGGAGAACATGAAGTGGAAAGAGGTATACTAAATTTCGGCTTCAAAGGCATCGCCTTAAAGTTGCAAATAAGAGGCGCAGGCCTTTCAAGAGGCGTTCGAAAATTCTGCGTCTCTTCGTTAACCAGTCACTGTCTCGAAACATCTGCGCCACTTCTCGCTCTTTGATTTGCTCTCCGGAGACGTTACTTTGTGCCATCTCTTTCGACGGCATGTTCTCCTGTTACAAAGCCCAATTTTGTGCATTCTGAAAATTATCGCCAAACTTTGGCCAATGTATCATGAGAACATGAAGTGAAAAGAGGTATACTAAATTTCAGCTTCAAATGCATCGCCTTAAAGTTGCTAATAAGAGGCGCAGGCCTTTCAAGAGGCGTTCGAAAATTCTGCGTCTCTTCGTTAACCAGTCACTGTCTCGAAACATCTGCGCCACTCCTCGCTCTTTAATTTGCTCTCCGGAGAGGTTACTTTGTGCCATCTCTTTCGACGGCATGTTCTCCTGTTACAAACCACAATTTTGTGCATTCTCGAAATTTTCGCCAGATTTTGGCCAATATATCAAGAGAAAATGAAGTGGAAAGATGTATACTAAATTTCAGCTTCAAAGGCATCGCCTTAAAGTTGCAAATAAGAGGCGCAGGCCTTGCAAGAGGCGTTCGAAAATTCTGCGCCTCTTCGTTAAACAGTCACTGTCTCGAAACATCTGCGCCTCTTCTCGCTCTTTGATTTGCTCTCCGGAGACGTTACTTTGTGCCATCTCTTTCGACGGCATGTTCTCCTGTTACAAAGCGCAATTTTGTGCGTTCTGAATATATTCACCAGATTTTGGCCAATATATCAGGAGAACATGAAGTGGAAATAGGTATACTAAATTTCAGCTTCAAAGGCATCGACTTAAAGTTGGAAATAAGAGGCGGAGGTCTTTCAAGAGGCGTTCGAAAATTCTACGTCTCTTCGTTAAACAGTCACTGCCTCGAATCATCTGCGCCACATCTCGCTCATTGATTTGCTCTCTGGAGACGTTACTTTGTGCCATCCCTTTCGATGGCATGTTCTCCTGTTACAAAGCACAATTTTGTGCATTCTCGAAATTTTCGCCTGATTTTGGCCACTATATCATGAGAACACGAAGTGGAAAGAGGTATACTAAATTTCGGCTTCAATGGCATCGCCTTAAAGTTGCTAATAAGACGCGCAGGCCTTTCAAGAGGCGTTCGAAAATTCTGCGCCTCTTCGTTAAACAGTCACTGTCTCGAAACATCTGCGCCACTTCTCGCTCTTTGATTTGCTCTCCGGAGACGTTACTTTGTGCCATCTCTTTCGACGGCATGTTCTCCTGTTACAAAGCGCAATTTTGTGCGTTCTGAATATATTCACCAGATTTTGGCCAATATATCAGGAGAACACGAAGTGGAAAGAGGTATACTAAATTTCGGCTTCAAAGGCATCGCCTTAAAGTTGCTAATAAGAGGCGCAGGCCTTTCAAGAGGCGTTCGAAAATTCTGCGTCTCTTCGTTAAGCAGTCACTGTCTCGAAACATCTGTGCCACTCCTCGCTCTTTAATTTGCTCTCCGGAGAGGTTACTTTGTGCCATCTCTTTCGACGGCATGTTCTCCTGTTACAAAGCACAATTTTGTGCATTCTCGAAATTTTCGCCAGATTTTGGCCAATATATCAGGAGAACATGAAGTGGAAAGAGGTATACTAAATTTCGGCTTCAAAGGCATCGCCTTAAAGTTGCAAATAAGAGGCGCAGGCCTTTCAAGAGGCGTTCGAAAATTCTGCGTCTCTTCGTTAAACAGTCACTGTCTCGAAACATCTGCGCCACTTCTCGCTCTTTGATTTGCTCTCCGGAGACGTTACTTTGTGCCATTTCTTTCGACGGCATGTTCTCCTGTTATAAAGCGCAATTTTGTGCATTCTGAAAATATTCGCCAGATTTTGGCCAATATATCAGGAGAACATGAAGTGGTAAGAGGTATACTAAATTTCGGCTTCAAAGGCATCGCCTTAAAGTTGCAAATAAGAGGCGCAGGCCTTTCAAGAGGCGTTCGAAAATTCTGCGTCTCTTCGTTAACCAGTCACTGTCTCGAAACATCTGCGCCACTTCTCGCTCTTTGATTTGCTCTCCGGAGACGTCACTTTGTGCCATCTCTTTCAACGGCATGATCTCCTGTTACAAAGCGCAATTTTGTGCATTCTGAAAATATTCGCCAGATTTTGGCCAATATATCAGGAGAACATGAAGTGGAAATAGGTATACTAAATTTCGGATTCAAAGGCATCGCCTTAAAGTTGCTAATAAGAGGCGCAAGCCTTTCAAGAGGCGTTCGAAAATTCTGCGTCTCTTCGTTAAACAGTCACTGTCTCGAAATATCTGCGCCACTTCTCGCTCATTGATTTGCTCTCCGGAGACGTTACTTTGTGCCATTTCTTTCGACGGCATGTTCTCCTGTTATAAAGCGCAATTTTGTGAAGTCTGAAAATTATCGCCAGATTTTGGCCAATATATCATGAGAACATGAAGTGGAAATAGGTATACTTAATTTCAGCTTCAAAGGCATCGCCTTAAAGTTGCAAATAAGAGGCGCAGGCCTTTCAAGAGGCGTTCGAAATTTCTGCGTCTCTTCGTTAAACAGTCACTGTCTCGAAATATCTGCGCCACTTCTCGCTCATTGATTTGCTCTCCGGAGACGTTACTTTGTGCCATCTCTTTCAACGGCATGATCTCCTGTTACAAAGCGCAATTTTGTGCATTCTGAAAATATTCGCCAGATTTTGGCCAATATATCAGGAGAACATGAAGTGGTAAGAGGTATACTAAATTTCGGCTTCCAAGGCATCGCCTTAAAGTTGCAAATAAGAGGCGCAGGCCTTTCAAGAGGCGTTCGAAAATTCTGCGTCTCTTCGTTAAACAGTCACTGTCTCGAAACATCTGCGCCACTTCTCGCTCTTTGATTTGCTCCCCGGAGACGTTACTTTGTGCCATCCCTTTCGACGGCATGTTCTCCTGTTACAAAGACCAATTTTGTGCATTGTGAAAATTTTCGCCAAACTTTGGCCAATGTATCAGGAGAACATGAAGTGGAAAGAGGTATACTAAATTTGAGCTTCAAAGGCATCTCTTTAAAGTTGCTAATAAGAGGCGCAGGCCTTTCAAGAGGCGTTCGAAATTTCTGCGTCTCTTCGTTAAACAGTCACTGTCTCGAAACATCTGCGCCGTTTCTCGCTCATTGATTTGCTCTCCGGAGACGTCATTTCGTGCCATTTCTTTCGACGGCATGTTCTCCTGTTATAAAGCGCAATTTTGTGCATTCTCGAAATTTTCGCCTGATTTTGGCCAATATATCATGAGAACATGAAGTGGTAAGGGGTATACTAAATTTGAGCTTCAAAGGCATCGCCTTAAAGTTGCCAATACGAGGCGCAGGCCTTTCAAGAGGCGTTCGAAAATTCTGCGTCTCTTCGTTAAACAGTCACTGCCTCGAATCATCTGCGCCACATCTTGCTCATTGATTTGCTCTCTGGAGACGTTACTTTGTGCCATCCCTTTCGATGGCATGTTCTCCTGTTACAAAGCACAATTTTGTGCATTCTCGAAATATTCGCCTGATTTTGGCCACTATATCATGAGAACACGAAGTGGAAAGAGGTATACTAAATTTCGGCTTCAAAGGCATCGCCTTAAAGTTGCTAATAAGAGGCGCAGGCCTTTCAAGAGGCGTTCGAAAATTCTGCGTCTCTTCGTTAAACAGTCACTGTCTCGAAACATCTGCGCCACTTCTCGCTCTTTGATTTGCTCCCCGGAGACGTTACTTTGTGCCATCCCTTTCGACGGCATGTTCTCCTGTTACAAAGACCAATTTTGTGCATTGTGAAAATTTTCGCCAAACTTTGGCCAATGTATCAGGAGAACATGAAGTGGAGAGAGGTATACTAAATTTGAGCTTCAAAGGCATCTCTTTAAAGATGCTAATAAGAGGCGCAGGCCTTTCAAGAGGCGTTCGAAATTTCTGCGTCTCTTCGTTAAACAGTCACTGTCTCGAAACATCTGCGCCGTTTCTCGCTCATTGATTTGCTCTCCGGAGACGTCATTTCGTGCCATTTCTTTCGACGGCATGTTCTCCTGTTATAAAGCGCAATTTTGTGCATTCTCGAAATTTTCGCCTGATTTTGGCCAATATATCATGAGAACATGAAGTGGTAAGAGGTATACTAAATTTGAGCTTCAAAGGCATCGCCTTAAAGTTGCCAATATGAGGCGCAGGCCTTTCAAGAGGCGTTCGAAAATTCTGCGTCTCTTCGTTAAGCAGTCACTGTCTCGAAACATCTGCGCCACTTCTCGCTCATTGATTTACTCTCTGGAGACGTTACTTAGTGCCATCCCTTTCGATGGCATGTTCTCCTGATACAACGCACAATTTTGTGCATTCTCGAAACTTTCGCCTGATTTTGGCCACTATATCATGAGAACACGAAGTGGAAAGAGGTATACTAAATTTCGGCTTCAAAGGCATCGCCATAAAGTTGCTAATAAGAGGCGCAGGCCTTTCAAGAGGCGTTCGAAAATTCTGCGTCTCTTCGTTAAACAGTCACTGTCTCGAAACATCTGCGCCACTTCTCGCTCTTTGATTTGCTCTCCGGAGACGTTACTTTGTGCCATCTCTTTCGACGGCATGTTCTCCTGTTACAAAGCGCAATTTTGTGCGTTCTGAATATATTCACCAGATTTTGGCCAATATATCAGGAGATTATGAAGTGGAAATAGGTATACTAAATTTCAGCTTCAAAGGCATCGCCTTAAAGTTGCTAATAAGAGGCGCAGGCCTTTCAAGAGGCGTTCGAAAATTCTGCGTCTCTTCGTTAAGCAGTCACTGTCTCGAAACATCTGCGCCACTTCTCGCTCATTGATTTACTCTCTGGAGACGTTACTTAGTGCCATCCCTTTCGATGGCATGTTCTCCTGATACAACGCACAATTTTGTGCATTCTCGAAACTTTCGCCTGATTTTGGCCACTATATCATGAGAACACGAAGTGGAAAGAGGTATACTAAATTTCGTCTTCAAAGGCATCGCCATAAAGTTGCTAATAAGAGGCGCAGGCCTTTCAAGAGGCGTTCGAAAATTCTGCGTCTCTTCGTTAAACAGTCACTGTCTCGAAACTTCTGCGCCACTTCTCGCTCTTTGATTTGCTCTCCGGAGACGTTACTTTGTGCCATCTCTTTCGACGGCATGTTCTCCTGTTACAAAGCGCAATTTTGTGCGTTCTGAATATATTCACCAGATTTTGGCCAATATATAAGGAGAACATGAAGTGGAAATAGGTATACTAAATTTCAGCATCAAAGGCATCGCCTTAAAGTTGCTAATAAGAGACGCAGGCCTTTCAAGAGGCGTTCGAAAATTCTGCGTCTCTTCGTTAAGCAGTCACTGTCTCGAAATATCTGTGCCACTCCTCGCTCTTTAATTTGCTCTCCGGAGACGTTACTTTGTGCCATCTCTTTCGACGGCATGTTCTCCTGTTACAAAGCGCAGTTTTGTGCATTCTGAAATTATTCGCCAGATTTTGTCCAATATATCAGGAGAACATGAAGTGGAAAGAGGTATACTAAATTTCGGCTTCAAACGCATCGCCTTAAAGTTGCAAATAAGAGGCGCAGGCCTTTCAAGAGGCGTTCGAAAATTCTGCGTCTCTTCGTTAAACAGTCACTGTCTCGAAACATCTGCGCCACTTCTCGCTCATTGATTTGCTCTCTGGAGAAGTTACTTTGTGCCATCCCTTTCGATGGCATGTTCTCCTGTTACAAAGCACAATTTTGTGCATTCTCGAAATTTTCGCCTGATTTTGGCCACTATATCATGAGAACACGAAGTGGAAAGAGGTATACTAAATTTCGGCTTCAAAGGCATCGCCTTAAAGTTGCCAATAAGAGGCGCAGGCCTTTCAAGAGGCGTTCGAAAATTCTGCGTCTCTTCGTTAAACAGTCACAGTCTCGAAACATCTGCGCCAGTCCTCGCTCTTTGATTTGCTCTCCGGAGACGTTACTTTGTGCCATCTCTATCAACGGCATGATCTCCTGTTACAAAGCGCAATTTTGTGCATTCTGAAAATATTCGCCAGATTTTGGCCAATATATCAGGAGAACATGAAGTGGTAAGAGGTATACTAAATTTGAGCTTCAAAGGCATCGCCTTAAAGTTGCCAATACGAGGCGCAGGCCTTTCAAGAGGCGTTCGAAAATTCTGCGTCTCTTCGTTAAGCAGTCACTGTCTCGAAACATCTGCGCCACTTCTCGCTCATTGATTTACTCTCTGGAGACGTTACTTAGTGCCATCCCTTTCGATGGCATGTTCTCCTGATACAAAGCACAATTTTGTGCATTCTCGAAACTTTCGCCTGATTTTGGCCACTATATCATGAGAACACGAAGTGGAAAGAGGTATACTAAATTTCGGCTTCAAAGGCATCGCCATAAAGTTGCTAATAAGAGGCGCAGGCCTTTCAAGAGGCGTTCGAAAATTCTGCGTCTCTTCGTTAAACAGTCACTGTCTCGAAACATCTGCGCCACTTCTCGCTCTTTGATTTGCTCTCCGGAGACGTTACTTTGTGCCATCTCTTTCGACGGCATGTTCTCCTGTTACAAAGCGCAATTTTGTGCGTTCTGAATATATTCACCAGATTTTGGCCACTATATCATGAGAACACGAAGTGGAAAGAGGTATACTAAATTTCGTCTTCAAAGGCATCGCCATAAAGTTGCTAATAAGAGGCGCAGGCCTTTCAAGAGGCGTTCGAAAATTCTGCGTCTCTTCGTTAAACAGTCACTGTCTCGAAACTTCTGCGCCACTTCTCGCTCTTTGATTTGCTCTCCGGAGACGTTACTTTGTGCCATCTCTTTCGACGGCATGTTCTCCTGTTACAAAGCGCAATTTTGTGCGTTCTGAATATATTCACCAGATTTTGGCCAATATATCAGGAGAACATGAAGTGGAAATAGGTATACTAAATTTCAGCATCAAAGGCATCGCCTTAAAGTTGCTAATAAGAGACGCAGGCCTTTCAAGAGGCGTTCGAAAATTCTGCGTCTCTTCGTTAAGCAGTCACTGTCTCGAAATATCTGTGCCACTCCTCGCTCTTTAATTTGCTCTCCGGAGACGTTACTTTGTGCCATCTCTTTCGACGGCATGTTCTCCTGTTACAAAGCGCAGTTTTGTGCATTCTGAAATTATTCGCCAGATTTTGTCCAATATATCAGGAGAACATGAAGTGGAAAGAGGTATACTAAATTTCGGCTTCAAACGCATCGCCTTAAAGTTGCAAATAAGAGGCGCAGGCCTTTCAAGAGGCGTTCGAAAATTCTGCGTCTCTTCGTTAAACAGTCACTGTCTCGAAACATCTGCGCCACTTCTCGCTCATTGATTTGCTCTCTGGAGACGTTACTTTGTGCCATCCCTTTCGATGGCATGTTCTCCTGTTACAAAGCACAATTTTGTGCATTCTCGAAATTTTCGCCTGATTTTGGCCACTATATCATGAGAACACGAAGTGGAAAGAGGTATACTAAATTTCGGCTTCAAAGGCATCGCCTTAAAGTTGCCAATAAGAGGCGCAGGCCTTTCAAGAGGCGTTCGAAAATTCTGCGTCTCTTCGTTAAACAGTCACAGTCTCGAAACATCTGCGCCAGTCCTCGCTCTTTGATTTGCTCTCCGGAGACGTTACTTTGTGCCATCTCTATCAACGGCATGATCTCCTGTTACAAAGCGCAATTTTGTGCATTCTGAAAATATTCGCCAGATTTTGGCCAATATATCAGGAGAACATGAAGTGGTAAGAGGTATACTAAATTTGAGCTTCAAAGGCATCGCCTTAAAGTTGCCAATACGAGGCGCAGGCCTTTCAAGAGGCGTTCGAAAATTCTGCGTCTCTTCGTTAAGCAGTCACTGTCTCGAAACATCTGCGCCACTTCTCGCTCATTGATTTACTCTCTGGAGACGTTACTTAGTGCCATCCCTTTCGATGGCATGTTCTCCTGATACAAAGCACAATTTTGTGCATTCTCGAAACTTTCGCCTGATTTTGGCCACTATATCATGAGAACACGAAGTGGAAAGAGGTATACTAAATTTCGGCTTCAAAGGCATCGCCATAAAGTTGCTAATAAGAGGCGCAGGCCTTTCAAGAGGCGTTCGAAAATTCTGCGTCTCTTCGTTAAACAGTCACTGTCTCGAAACATCTGCGCCACTTCTCGCTCTTTGATTTGCTCTCCGGAGACGTTACTTTGTGCCATCTCTTTCGACGGCATGTTCTCCTGTTACAAAGCGCAATTTTGTGCGTTCTGAATATATTCACCAGATTTTGGCCAATATATCAGGAGAACATGAAGTGGAAATAGGTATACTAAATTTCAGCATCAAAGGCATCGCCTTAAAGTTGCTAATAAGAGACGCAGGCCTTTCAAGAGGCGTTCGAAAATTCTGCGTCTCTTCGTTAAGCAGTCACTGTCTCGAAATATCTGTGCCACTCCTCGCTCTTTAATTTGCTCTCCGGAGACGTTACTTTGTGCCATCTCTTTCGACGGCATGTTCTCCTGTTACAAAGCGCAGTTTTGTGCATTCTGAAATTATTCGCCAGATTTTGTCCAATATATCAGGAGAACATGAAGTGGAAAGAGGTATACTAAATTTCGGCTTCAAACGCATCGCCTTAAAGTTGCAAATAAGAGGCGCAGGCCTTTCAAGAGGCGTTCGAAAATTCTGCGTCTCTTCGTTAAACAGTCACTGTCTCGAAACATCTGCGCCACTTCTCGCTCATTGATTTGCTCTCTGGAGACGTTACTTTGTGCCATCCCTTTCGATGGCATGTTCTCCTGTTACAAAGCACAATTTTGTGCATTCTCGAAATTTTCGCCTGATTTTGGCCACTATATCATGAGAACACGAAGTGGAAAGAGGTATACTAAATTTCGGCTTCAAAGGCATCGCCTTAAAGTTGCCAATAAGAGGCGCAGGCCTTTCAAGAGGCGTTCGAAAATTCTGCGTCTCTTCGTTAAACAGTCACAGTCTCGAAACATCTGCGCCAGTCCTCGCTCTTTGATTTGCTCTCCGGAGACGTTACTTTGTGCCATCTCTATCAACGGCATGATCTCCTGTTACAAAGCGCAATTTTGTGCATTCTGAAAATATTCGCCAGATTTTGGCCAATATATCAGGAGAACATGAAGTGGTAAGAGGTATACTAAATTTGAGCTTCAAAGGCATCGCCTTAAAGTTGCCAATACGAGGCGCAGGCCTTTCAAGAGGCGTTCGAAAATTCTGCGTCTCTTCGTTAAGCAGTCACTGTCTCGAAACATCTGCGCCACTTCTCGCTCATTGATTTACTCTCTGGAGACGTTACTTAGTGCCATCCCTTTCGATGGCATGTTCTCCTGATACAAAGCACAATTTTGTGCATTCTCGAAACTTTCGCCTGATTTTGGCCACTATATCATGAGAACACGAAGTGGAAAGAGGTATACTAAATTTCGGCTTCAAAGGCATCGCCATAAAGTTGCTAATAAGAGGCGCAGGCCTTTCAAGAGGCGTTCGAAAATTCTGCGTCTCTTCGTTAAACAGTCACTGTCTCGAAACATCTGCGCCACTTCTCGCTCTTTGATTTGCTCTCCGGAGACGTTACTTTGTGCCATCTCTTTCGACGGCATGTTCTCCTGTTACAAAGCGCAATTTTGTGCGTTCTGAATATATTCACCAGATTTTGGCCACTATATCATGAGAACACGAAGTGGAAAGAGGTATACTAAATTTCGGCTTCAAAGGCATCGCCATAAAGTTGCTAATAAGAGGCGCAGGCCTTTCAAGAGGCGTTCGAAAATTCTGCGTCTCTTCGTTAAACAGTCACTGTCTCGAAACATCTGCGCCACTTCTCGCTCTTTGATTTGCTCTCCGGAGACGTTACTTTGTGCCATCTCTTTCGACGGCATGTTCTCCTGTTACAAAGCGCAATTTTGTGCGTTCTGAATATATTCACCAGATTTTGGCCAATATATCAGGAGAACATGAAGTGGAAATAGGTATACTAAATTTCAGCTTCAAAGGCATCGGCTTAAAGTTGCTAATAAGAGGCGCAGGCCTTTCAAGAGGCGTTCGAAAATTCTGCGTCTCTTCGTTAAGCAGTCACTGTCTCGAAATATCTGTGCCACTCCTCGCTCTTTAATTTGCTCTCCGGAGACGTTACTTTGTGCCATCTCTTTCGACGGCATGTTCTCCTGTTACAAAGCGCAGTTTTGTGCATTCTCGAAACTTTCGCCTGATTTTGGCCACTATATCATGAGAACACGAAGTGGAAAGAGGTATACTAAATTTCGGCTTCAAAGGCATCGCCATAAAGTTGCTAATAAGAGGCGCAGGCCTTTCAAGAGGCGTTCGAAAATTCTGCGTCTCTTCGTTAAACAGTCACTGTCTCGAAACATCTGCGCCACTTCTCGCTCTTTGATTTGCTCTCCGGAGACGTTACTTTGTGCCATCTCTTTCGACGGCATGTTCTCCTGTTACAAAGCGCAATTTTGTGCGTTCTGAACATATTCACCAGATTTTGGCCACTATATCATGAGAACACGAAGTGGAAAGAGGTATACTAAATTTCGGCTTCAAATGCATCGCCATAAAGTTGCTAATAAGAGGCGCAGGCCTTTCAAGAGGCGTTCGAAAATTCTGCGTCTCTTCGTTAAACAGTCACTGTCTCGAAACATCTGCGCCACTTCTCGCTCTTTGATTTGCTCTCCGGAGACGTTACTTTGTGCCATCTCTTTCGACGGCATGTTCTCCTGTTACAAAGCGCAATTTTGTGCGTTCTGAATATATTCACCAGATTTTGGCCAATATATCAGGAGAACATGAAGTGGAAATAGGTATACTAAATTTCAGCTTCAAAGGCATCGCCTTAAAGTTGCTAATAAGAGGCGCAGGCCTTTCAAGTGGCGTTCGAAAATTCTGCGTCTCTTCGTTAAGCAGTCACTGTCTCGAAATATCTGTGCCACTCCTCGCTCTTTAATTTGCTCTCCGGAGACGTTACTTTGTGCCATCTCTGTCGACGGCATGTTCTCCTGTTACAAAGCGCAGTTTTGTGCATTCTGAAATTATTCGCCAGATTTTGTCCAATATATCAGGAGAACATGAAGTGGAAAGAGGTATACTAAATTTCGGCTTCAAAGGCATCGCCTTAAAGTTGCCAATAAGAGGCGCAGGCCTTTCAAGAGGCGTTCGAAAATTCTGCGTCTCTTCGTTAAACAGTCACAGTCTCGAAACATCTGCGCCAGTCCTCGCTCTTTGATTTGCTCTCCGGAGACGTTACTTTGTGCCATCTCTTTCAACGGCATGATCTCCTGTTACAAAGCGCAATTTTGTGCATTCTGAAAATATTCGCCAGATTTTGGCCAATATATCAGGAGAACATGAAGTGGTAAGAGGTATACTAAATTTCGGCTTCAAAGGCATCGCCTTAAAGTTGCAAATAAGAGGCGCAGGCCTTTCAAGAGGCGTTCGAAAATTCTGCGTCTCTTCGTTAAACAGTCACTGTCTCGAAACATCTGCGCCAGTCCTCGCTCTTTGATTTGCTCTCCGGAGACGTTACTTTGTGCCATCTCTTTCAACGGCATGATCTCCTGTTACAAAGCGCAATTTTGTGCATTCTGAAAATATTCGCCAGATTTTGGCCAATATATCAGGAGAATATGAAGTGGAAAGAGGTATACTAAATTTCGGCTTCAAAGGCATCGCCTTAAAGTTGCAAATAAGAGGCGCAGGCCTTTCAAGAGGCGTTCGAAAATTCTGCGTCTCTTCGTTAACCAGTCACTGTCTCGAAACATCTGCGCCACTTCTCGCTCTTTGATTTGCTCTCCGGAGACGTTACTTTGTGCCATCTCTTTCGACGGCATGTTCTCCTGTTACAAAGCGCAATTTTGTGCGTTCTGAATATTTTCACCAGATTTTGGCCAATATATCAGCTGAACATGAAGTGGAAATAGGTATACTAAATTTCGGATTCAAAGGCATCGCCTTAAAGTTGCTAATAAGAGGCGCAGGCCTTTCAAGACGCGTTCGAAAATTCTGCGTCTCTTCGTTAAACAGTCACTGCCTCGAAACATCTGCGCCACTTCTCGCTCATTGATTTGCTCTCCGGAGACGTTACTTTGTGCCATCTCTTTCGACGGCATGTTCTCCTGTTACAAAGCGCAGTTTTGTGCATTCTGAAATTATTCGCCAGATTTTGTCCAATATATCAGGAGAACATGAAGTGGAAAGAGGTATACTAAATTTCGGCTTCAAAGGCATCGCCTTAAATTTGCCAATAAGAGGCGCAGGCCTTTCAAGAGGCGTTCGAAAATTCTGCGTCTCTTCGTTAAACAGTCACAGTCTCGAAACATCTGCGCCAGTCCTCGCTCTTTGATTTGCTCTCCGGAGACGTTACTTTGTGCCATCTCTTTCAACGGCATGATCTCCTGTTACAAAGCGCAATTTTGTGCATTCTGAAAATATTCGCCAGATTTTGGCCAATATATCAGGAGAACATGAAGTGGTAAGAGGTATACTAAATTTCGGCTTCAAAGGCATCGCCTTAAAGTTGCAAATAAGAGGCGCAGGCCTTTCAAGAAGCGTTCGAAAATTCTGCATCTCTTCGTTAAGCAGTCACTGTCTCGAAATATCTGTGCCACTCCTCGCTCTTTAATTTGCACTCCGGAGAGGTTACTTTGTGCTGTTACGTTCGGAACGTAAAATTTTTCTTTTAAGTCAGGGTATGCATCAACAACGCCTAGCGTTATGGGAAATCCCTCGTTGATCATACTCCTGCCTATTAATTAATAATATTTTTGATAGAACAAAAACCCCTTTTCTTGGAACGTCGTCGTCTCAACGTACTGCCGTCCCGCGATACAGATAAGGCGGTGCTGACGCAGCGGCGTTCTCACCAGAGAGTCGCGTTCGGAAAGACCCAGTGATTCTCCTTCTGTGCCGAATCCGTTTTATGTAAGCGGCAGGGTTGCGTTTCAACAATGCTTTGCAGCATTGTGGGAGAACCCTCGTTGAGCACACCTCTGACCGTCGCGTTAAACATTGTAACATAATCAGTAACGGCTACAGCGGGAATGCGCAGACTGGATCATTTCTTAGAAGACTGACGAAATTGTATGCTCTACATCCGGTGCAGGGAACCGCGCCTTCCCACGATCTTGTCGCATGTGTGAATTAGTAATTAATTAAAAATTGTTGTTAAAATTTGAATACCCAACACAATTTCTGATAGTCAACCGACTGTGGGATTCCCCTAGTCAGAAATTGTGTATATGAAATCATGAACATTAAGGGAGGACCTTTAGCTGTGCGAAATTGTATGTGAGACGTCATGTTTTCCTGTGAGTACAAATATTCCGTAAAGATTGATCATATATTTGAATCGGGAGTCTGATGGATGGACGTGAAAACGCACACACACACCGCCTCGTTAAGTAGACGGGCCCATGGTAGCGCGGCCGAGCGATAAAATGCAGCGTAAGCATTTTCGGTACGGACCCACTGTGGTCGCTGCCGAGAGCGTGAAGCTGCGGCACTCTGTGACGATAAATCGTGAGGTGCGTGTCATTGGGGTCCGCAAGTGTTTTAGAGCTAGAGTTCTCCGGTCTACTGTGTAACCGCGTGAAAGACTCGACTTTGCGAAACAAATATTCTAATAACTTCGAAACTATTTATTCTGTTAACGATTTAATCCAAATTTTTATTGTATCTACTAGTTAAAATTATTATTATTCAGTTTCATTTCATAATTCAACTCAGTACTACTCAAAACGATAACCAAGTGTGTGCGTGTTCGCGTTTCATCCTCTTTTCTGATTCAGGTTTATCAGCGACTCAGAACTACACAAGCTTCAAGGTTTATCAGCGATCCAGAAAGTTTTCCAAAACTCAAAAAGCAAATTTAAAGCATATTGTCAATTAGATTATTGTGACTGTCTGGTGAGTTGCACATCTTATCTCTTTTTGTACACGAAAATACACCGTTATAATTAATTCGTACCTAACGATAATTTCTGACAGTCAAACGACTGTGGGATTCCCCTAGTCAGGAATTATACCGATTTCACAAACGTCTATTCTTTGTAAATTATTGATTGATTTGTTCATATTCAGTTCTGTTAAATGTTTTACATCCATTCATTATTTAATCATTAAAACTTTATTTACTATTAAATTCTACTCATCAATTACCTATCTGATTCCATTGAAAAGACCCGTACGGGACTAGAGCACCAACGATCCCAAAATCTACCCCTTCTCCTTCTGAGAAGGTACCTAAATAATTATCAACTAAAAGAATCGACTGTTACGACTGCGGCGAGCCTCCTTGCTTTTTCTAAATCATAAACTCAATCCAGCAATACTTGATAGTCTAACGACTGTGGGATACCCCTAATCGATATTGCGTCTAAAAATCGTGCCGCTCGAACACTAAAAAGGCCGCGGCACGTAACAGTGCCATCTCTTTCGACGGCATGTTCTCCTGTTACAAAGCACAATTTTGTGCATTTTCGAAATTTTCGCCAGATTTTGTCCAATATATCAGGAGAACATGAAGTGGAAAGAGGTATACTAAATTTCGGCTTCAAAAGCATCGCCTTAAAGTTGCAAATAAGAGGCGCAGGCCTTTCAAGAGGCGTTCGAAAATTCTGCGTCTCTTCGTTAAACAGTCACTGTCTCGAAACATCTGCGCCACTTCTCGCTCATTGATTTGCTCTGTGGAGACGTTACTTTGTGCCATCCCTTTCGATGGCATGTTCTCCTGTTACAAAGCACAATTTTGTGCATTCTCGAAATTTTCGCCTGATTTTGGCCACTATATCATGACAACACGAAGTGGAAAGAGGTATACTAAATTTCGGCTTCAAATGCATCGCCTTAAAGTTGCAAATAAGAGGCGCAGGCCTTTCAAGAGGCGTTCGAAAATTCTGCGTGTCTTCGTTAAACAGTCACAGTCTCGAAACATCTGCGCCAGTCCTCGCTATTTGATTTGCTCTCCGGAGACGTTACTTTGTGCCATCTCTTTCAACGGCATGATCTCCTGTTACAAAGCGCAATTTTGTGCATTCTGAAAATATTCGCCAGATTTTGGCCAATATATCAGGAGAATATGAAGTGGAAAGAGGTATACTAAATTTCGGCTTCAATGGCATCGCCATAAAGTTGCTAATAAGAGGCGCAGGCCTTTCAAGAGGCGTTCGAAAATTCTGCGTCTCTTCGTTAAACAGTCACTGCCTCGAATCATCTGCGCCACATCTCGCTCATTGATTTGCTCTCTGGAGACGTTACTTTGTGCCATCCCTTTCGATGGCATGTTCTCCTGTTACAAAGCACAATTTTGTGCATTCTCGAAATTTTCGCCTGATTTTGGCCACTATATCATGAGAACACGAAGTGGAAAGAGGTATACTAAATTTCGGCTTCAAAGGCATCGCCTTAAAGTTGCTAATAAGAGGCGCAGGCCTTTCAAGAGGCGTTCGAAAATTCTGCGTCTCTTCGTTAAACAGTCACTGTCTCGAAACATCTGCGCCACTTCTCGCTCTTTGATTTGCTCCCCGGAGACGTTACTTTGTGCCATCCCTTTCGACGGCATGTTCTCCTGTTACAAAGACCAATTTTGTGCATTGTGAAAATTTTCGCCAAACTTTGGCCAATGTATCAGGAGAACATGAAGTGGAAAGAGGTATACTAAATTTGAGCTTCAAAGGCATCTCTTTAAAGTTGCTAATAAGAGGCGCAGGCCTTTCAAGAGGCGTTCGAAATTTCTGCGTCTCTTCGTTAAACAGTCACTGTCTCGAAACATCTGCGCCGTTTCTCGCTCATTGATTTGCTCTCCGGAGACGTCATTTCGTGCCATTTCTTTCGACGGCATGTTCTCCTGTTATAAAGCGCAATTTTGTGCATTCTCGAAATTTTCGCCTGATTTTGGCCAATATATCATGAGAACATGAAGTGGTAAGGGGTATACTAAATTTGAGCTTCAAAGGCATCGCCTTAAAGTTGCCAATACGAGGCGCAGGCCTTTCAAGAGGCGTTCGAAAATTCTGCGTCTCTTCGTTAAGCAGTCACTGTCTCGAAACATCTGCGCCACTTCTCGCTCCTTGATTTACTCTCTGGAGACGTTACTTAGTGCCATCCCTTTCGATGGCATGTTCTCCTGATACAAAGCACAATTTTGTGCATTCTCGAAACTTTCGCCTGATTTTGGCTACTATATCATGAGAACACGAAGTGGAAAGAGGTATACTAAATTTCGGCTTCAATGGCATCGCCATAAAGTTGCTAATAAGAGGCGCAGGCCTTTCAAGAGGCGTTCGAAAATTCTGCGTCTCTTCGTTAAACAGTCACTGCCTCGAATCATCTGCGCCACATCTCGCTCATTGATTTGCTCTCTGGAGACGTTACTTTGTGCCATCCCTTTCGATGGCATGTTCTCCTGTTACAAAGCACAATTTTGTGCATTCTCGAAATTTTCGCCTGATTTTGGCCACTATATCATGAGAACACGAAGTGGAAAGAGGTATACTAAATTTCGGCTTCAAAGGCATCGCCTTAAAGTTGCTAATAAGAGGCGCAGGCCTTTCAAGAGGCGTTCGAAAATTCTGCGTCTCTTCGTTAAACAGTCACTGTCTCGAAACATCTGCGCCACTTCTCGCTCTTTGATTTGCTCCCCGGAGACGTTACTTTGTGCCATCCCTTTCGACGGCATGTTCTCCTGTTACAAAGACCAATTTTGTGCATTGTGAAAATTTTCGCCAAACTTTGGCCAATGTATCAGGAGAACATGAAGTGGAAAGAGGTATACTAAATTTGAGCTTCAAAGGCATCTCTTTAAAGTTGCTAATAAGAGGCGCAGGCCTTTCAAGAGGCGTTCGAAATTTCTGCGTCTCTTCGTTAAACAGTCACTGTCTCGAAACATCTGCGCCGTTTCTCGCTCATTGATTTGCTCTCCGGAGACGTCATTTCGTGCCATTTCTTTCGACGGCATGTTCTCCTGTTATAAAGCGCAATTTTGTGCATTCTCGAAATTTTCGCCTGATTTTGGCCAATATATCATGAGAACATGAAGTGGTAAGAGGTATACTAAATTTGAGCTTCAAAGGCATCGCCTTAAAGTTGCCAATACGAGGCGCAGGCCTTTCAAGAGGCGTTCGAAAATTCTGCGTCTCTTCGTTAAGCAGTCACTGTCTCGAAACATCTGCGCCACTTCTCGCTCATTGATTTACTCTCTGGAGACGTTACTTAGTGCCATCCCTTTCGATGGCATGTTCTCCTGATACAACGCACAATTTTGTGCATTCTCGAAACTTTCGCCTGATTTTGGCCACTATATCATGAGAACACGAAGTGGAAAGAGGTATACTAAATTTCGGCTTCAAAGGCATCGCCATAAAGTTGCTAATAAGAGGCGCAGGCCTTTCAAGAGGCGTTCGAAAATTCTGCGTCTCTTCGTTAAACAGTCACTGTCTCGAAACATCTGCGCCACTTCTCGCTCTTTGATTTGCTCTCCGGAGACGTTACTTTGTGCCATCTCTTTCGACGGCATGTTCTCCTGTTACAAAGCGCAATTTTGTGCGTTCTGAATATATTCACCAGATTTTGGCCACTATATCATGAGAACACGAAGTGGAAAGAGGTATACTAAATTTCGGCTTCAAAGGCATCGCCATAAAGTTGCTAATAAGAGGCGCAGGCCTTTCAAGAGGCGTTCGAAAATTCTGCGTCTCTTCGTTAAACAGTCACTGTCTCGAAACATCTGCGCCACTTCTCGCTCTTTGATTTGCTCTCCGGAGACGTTACTTTGTGCCATCTCTTTCGACGGCATGTTCTCCTGTTACAAAGCGCAATTTTGTGCGTTCTGAATATATTCACCAGATTTTGGCCACTATATCATGAGAACACGAAGTGGAAAGAGGTATACTAAATTTCGGCTTCAAAGGCATCGCCTTAAAGTTGCTAATAAGAGGCGCAGGCCTTTCAAGAGGCGTTCGAAAATTCTGCGTCTCTTCGTTAAGCAGTCACTGTCTCGAAATATCTGTGCCACTCCTCGCTCTTTAATTTGCTCTCCGGAGACGTTACTTTGTGCCATCTCTTTCGACGGCATGTTCTCCTGTTACAAAGCGCAGTTTTGTGCATTCTGAAATTATTCGCCAGATTTTGTCCAATATATCAGGAGAACATGAAGTGGAAAGAGGTATACTAAATTTCGGCTTCAAACGCATCGCCTTAAAGTTGCAAATAAGAGGCGCAGGCCTTTCAAGAGGCGTTCGAAAATTCTGCGTCTCTTCGTTAAACAGTCACTGTCTCGAAACATCTGCGCCACTTCTCGCTCATTGATTTGCTCTCTGGAGACGTTACTTTGTGCCATCCCTTTCGATGTCATGTTCTCCTGTTACAAAGCACAATTTTGTGCATTCTCGAAATTTTCGCCTGATTTTGGCCACTATATCATGAGAACACGAAGTGGAAAGAGGTATTCTAAATTTCGGCTTCAAAGGCATCGCCTTAACGTTGCCAATAAGAGGCGCAGGCCTTTCAAGAGGCGTTCGAAAATTCTGCGTCTCTTCGTTAAACAGTCACAGTCTCGAAACATCTGCGCCAGTCCTCGCTCTTTGATTTGCTCTCCGGAGACGTTACTTTGTGCCATCTCTATCAACGGCATGATCTCCTGTTACAAAGCGCAATTTTGTGCATTCTGAAAATATTCGCCAGATTTTGGCCAATATATCAGGAGAACATGAAGTGGTAAGAGGTATACTAAATTTGAGCTTCAAAGGCATCGCCTTAAAGTTGCAAATAAGAGGCGCAGGCCTTTCAAGAGGCGTTCGAAAATTCTGCGTCTCTTCGTTAAACAGTCACTGTCTCGAAACATCTGCGCCACTTCTCGCTCTTTGATTTGCTCTCCGGAGACGTTACTTTGTGCCATCTCTTTCGACGGCATGTTCTCCTGTTACAAAGCGCAATTTTGTGCGTTCTGAACATATTCACCAGATTTTGGCCACTATATCATGAGAACACGAAGTGGAAAGAGGTATACTAAATTTCGGCTTCAAAGGCATCGCCATAAAGTTGCTAATAAGAGGCGCAGGCCTTTCAAGAGGCGTTCGAAAATTCTGCGTCTCTTCGTTAAACAGTCACTGTCTCGAAACATCTGCGCCACTTCTCGCTCTTTGATTTGCTCTCCGGAGACGTTACTTTGTGCCATCTCTTTCGACGGCATGTTCTCCTGTTACAAAGCGCAATTTTGTGCGTTCTGAATATATTCACCAGATTTTGGCCAATATATCAGGAGAACATGAAGTGGAAATAGGTATACTAAATTTCAGCTTCAAAGGCATCGCCTTAAAGTTGCTAATAAGAGGCGCAGGCCTTTCAAGAGGCGTTCGAAAATTCTGCGTCTCTTCGTTAAACAGTCACTGTCTCGAAACTTCTGCGCCACTTCTCGCTCTTTGATTTGCTCTCCGGAGACGTTACTTTGTGCCATCTCTTTCGAGGGCATGTTCTCCTGTTACAAAGCGCAATTTTGTGCGTTCTGAATATATTCACCAGATTTTGGCCAATATATCAGGAGATTATGAAGTGGAAATAGGTATACTAAATTTCAGCTTCAAAGGCATCGCCTTAAAGTTGCTAATAAGAGGCGCAGGCCTTTCAAGAGGCGTTCGAAAATTCTGCGTCTCTTCGTTAAGCAGTCACTGTCTCGAAATATCTGTGCCACTCCTCGCTCTTTAATTTGCTCTCCGGAGACGTTACTTTGTGCCATCTCTTTCGACGGCATGTTCTCCTGTTACAAAGCGCAGTTTTGTGCATTCTGAAATTATTCGCCAGATTTTGTCCAATATATCAGGAGAACATGAAGTGGAAAGAGGTATACTAAATTTCGGCTTCAAACGCATCGCCTTAAAGTTGCAAATAAGAGGCGCAGGCCTTTCAAGAGGCGTTCGAAAATTCTGCGTCTCTTCGTTAAACAGTCACTGTCTCGAAACATCTGCGCCACTTCTCGCTCATTGATTTGCTCTCTGGAGACGTTACTTTGTGCCATCCCTTTCGATGTCATGTTCTCCTGTTACAAAGCACAATTTTGTGCATTCTCGAAATTTTCGCCTGATTTTGGCCACTATATCATGAGAACACGAATTGGAAAGAGGTATTCTAAATTTCGGCTTCAAAGGCATCGCCTTAACGTTGCCAATAAGAGGCGCAGGCCTTTCAAGAGGCGTTCGAAAATTCTGCGTCTCTTCGTTAAACAGTCACAGTCTCGAAACATCTGCGCCAGTCCTCGCTCTTTGATTTGCTCTCCGGAGACGTTACTTTGTGCCATCTCTATCAACGGCATGATCTCCTGTTACAAAGCGCAATTTTGTGCATTCTGAAAATATTCGCCAGATTTTGGCCAATATATCAGGAGAACATGAAGTGGTAAGAGGTATACTAAATTTGAGCTTCAAAGGCATCGCCTTAAAGTTGCAAATAAGAGGCGCAGGCCTTTCAAGAGGCGTTCGAAAATTCTGCGTCTCTTCGTTAAACAGTCACTGTCTCGAAACATCTGCGCCACTTCTCGCTCTTTGATTTGCTCTCCGGAGACGTTACTTTGTGCCATCTCTTTCGACGGCATGTTCTCCTGTTACAAAGCGCAATTTTGTGCGTTCTGAACATATTCACCAGATTTTGGCCACTATATCATGAGAACACGAAGTGGAAAGAGGTATACTAAATTTCGGCTTCAAAGGCATCGCCATAAAGTTGCTAATAAGAGGCGCAGGCCTTTCAAGAGGCGTTCGAAAATTCTGCGTCTCTTCGTTAAACAGTCACTGTCTCGAAACATCTGCGCCACTTCTCGCTCTTTGATTTGCTCTCCGGAGACGTTACTTTGTGCCATCTCTTTCGACGGCATGTTCTCCTGTTACAAAGCGCAATTTTGTGCGTTCTGAATATATTCACCAGATTTTGGCCAATATATCAGGAGAACATGAAGTGGAAATAGGTATACTAAATTTCAGCTTCAAAGGCATCGCCTTAAAGTTGCTAATAAGAGGCGCAGGCCTTTCAAGAGGCGTTCGAAAATTCTGCGTCTCTTCGTTAAACAGTCACTGTCTCGAAACTTCTGCGCCACTTCTCGCTCTTTGATTTGCTCTCCGGAGACGTTACTTTGTGCCATCTCTTTCGAGGGCATGTTCTCCTGTTACAAAGCGCAATTTTGTGCGTTCTGAATATATTCACCAGATTTTGGCCAATATATCAGGAGATTATGAAGTGGAAATAGGTATACTAAATTTCAGCTTCAAAGGCATCGCCTTAAAGTTGCTAATAAGAGGCGCAGGCCTTTCAAGAGGCGTTCGAAAATTCTGCGTCTCTTCGTTAAGCAGTCACTGTCTCGAAATATCTGTGCCACACCTCGCTCTTTAATTTGCTCTCCGGAGACGTTACTTTGTGCCATCTCTTTCGACGGCATGTTCTCCTGTTACAAAGCGCAGTTTTGTGCATTCTGAAATTATTCGCCAGATTTTGTCCAATATATCAGGAGAACATGAAGTGGAAAGAGGTATACTAAATTTCGGCTTCAAACGCATCGCCTTAAAGTTGCAAATAAGAGGCGCAGGCCTTTCAAGAGGCGTTCGAAAATTCTGCGTCTCTTCGTTAAACAGTCACTGTCTCGAAACATCTGCGCCACTTCTCGCTCCTTGATTTACTCTCTGGAGACGTTACTTAGTGCCATCCCTTTCGATGGCATGTTCTCCTGATACAAAGCACAATTTTGTGCATTCTCGAAACTTTCGCCTGATTTTGGCTACTATATCATGAGAACACGAAGTGGAAAGAGGTATACTAAATTTCGGCTTCAATGGCATCGCCATAAAGTTGCTAATAAGAGGCGCAGGCCTTTCAAGAGGCGTTCGAAAATTCTGCGTCTCTTCGTTAAACAGTCACTGCCTCGAATCATCTGCGCCACATCTCGCTCATTGATTTGCTCTCTGGAGACGTTACTTTGTGCCATCCCTTTCGATGGCATGTTCTCCTGTTACAAAGCACAATTTTGTGCATTCTCGAAATTTTCGCCTGATTTTGGCCACTATATCATGAGAACACGAAGTGGAAAGAGGTATACTAAATTTCGGCTTCAAAGGCATCGCCTTAAAGTTGCTAATAAGAGGCGCAGGCCTTTCAAGAGGCGTTCGAAAATTCTGCGTCTCTTCGTTAAACAGTCACTGTCTCGAAACATCTGCGCCACTTCTCGCTCTTTGATTTGCTCCCCGGAGACGTTACTTTGTGCCATCCCTTTCGACGGCATGTTCTCCTGTTACAAAGACCAATTTTGTGCATTGTGAAAATTTTCGCCAAACTTTGGCCAATGTATCAGGAGAACATGAAGTGGAAAGAGGTATACTAAATTTGAGCTTCAAAGGCATCTCTTTAAAGTTGCTAATAAGAGGCGCAGGCCTTTCAAGAGGCGTTCGAAATTTCTGCGTCTCTTCGTTAAACAGTCACTGTCTCGAAACATCTGCGCCGTTTCTCGCTCATTGATTTGCTCTCCGGAGACGTCATTTCGTGCCATTTCTTTCGACGGCATGTTCTCCTGTTATAAAGCGCAATTTTGTGCATTCTCGAAATTTTCGCCTGATTTTGGCCAATATATCATGAGAACATGAAGTGGTAAGAGGTATACTAAATTTGAGCTTCAAAGGCATCGCCTTAAAGTTGCCAATACGAGGCGCAGGCCTTTCAAGAGGCGTTCGAAAATTCTGCGTCTCTTCGTTAAGCAGTCACTGTCTCGAAACATCTGCGCCACTTCTCGCTCATTGATTTACTCTCTGGAGACGTTACTTAGTGCCATCCCTTTCGATGGCATGTTCTCCTGATACAACGCACAATTTTGTGCATTCTCGAAACTTTCGCCTGATTTTGGCCACTATATCATGAGAACACGAAGTGGAAAGAGGTATACTAAATTTCGGCTTCAAAGGCATCGCCATAAAGTTGCTAATAAGAGGCGCAGGCCTTTCAAGAGGCGTTCGAAAATTCTGCGTCTCTTCGTTAAACAGTCACTGTCTCGAAACATCTGCGCCACTTCTCGCTCTTTGATTTGCTCTCCGGAGACGTTACTTTGTGCCATCTCTTTCGACGGCATGTTCTCCTGTTACAAAGCGCAATTTTGTGCGTTCTGAATATATTCACCAGATTTTGGCCACTATATCATGAGAACACGAAGTGGAAAGAGGTATACTAAATTTCGGCTTCAAAGGCATCGCCATAAAGTTGCTAATAAGAGGCGCAGGCCTTTCAAGAGGCGTTCGAAAATTCTGCGTCTCTTCGTTAAACAGTCACTGTCTCGAAACATCTGCGCCACTTCTCGCTCTTTGATTTGCTCTCCGGAGACGTTACTTTGTGCCATCTCTTTCGACGGCATGTTCTCCTGTTACAAAGCGCAATTTTGTGCGTTCTGAATATATTCACCAGATTTTGGCCACTATATCATGAGAACACGAAGTGGAAAGAGGTATACTAAATTTCGGCTTCAAAGGCATCGCCTTAAAGTTGCTAATAAGAGGCGCAGGCCTTTCAAGAGGCGTTCGAAAATTCTGCGTCTCTTCGTTAAGCAGTCACTGTCTCGAAATATCTGTGCCACTCCTCGCTCTTTAATTTGCTCTCCGGAGACGTTACTTTGTGCCATCTCTTTCGACGGCATGTTCTCCTGTTACAAAGCGCAGTTTTGTGCATTCTGAAATTATTCGCCAGATTTTGTCCAATATATCAGGAGAACATGAAGTGGAAAGAGGTATACTAAATTTCGGCTTCAAACGCATCGCCTTAAAGTTGCAAATAAGAGGCGCAGGCCTTTCAAGAGGCGTTCGAAAATTCTGCGTCTCTTCGTTAAACAGTCACTGTCTCGAAACATCTGCGCCACTTCTCGCTCATTGATTTGCTCTCTGGAGACGTTACTTTGTGCCATCCCTTTCGATGTCATGTTCTCCTGTTACAAAGCACAATTTTGTGCATTCTCGAAATTTTCGCCTGATTTTGGCCACTATATCATGAGAACACGAAGTGGAAAGAGGTATTCTAAATTTCGGCTTCAAAGGCATCGCCTTAACGTTGCCAATAAGAGGCGCAGGCCTTTCAAGAGGCGTTCGAAAATTCTGCGTCTCTTCGTTAAACAGTCACAGTCTCGAAACATCTGCGCCAGTCCTCGCTCTTTGATTTGCTCTCCGGAGACGTTACTTTGTGCCATCTCTATCAACGGCATGATCTCCTGTTACAAAGCGCAATTTTGTGCATTCTGAAAATATTCGCCAGATTTTGGCCAATATATCAGGAGAACATGAAGTGGTAAGAGGTATACTAAATTTGAGCTTCAAAGGCATCGCCTTAAAGTTGCAAATAAGAGGCGCAGGCCTTTCAAGAGGCGTTCGAAAATTCTGCGTCTCTTCGTTAAACAGTCACTGTCTCGAAACATCTGCGCCACTTCTCGCTCTTTGATTTGCTCTCCGGAGACGTTACTTTGTGCCATCTCTTTCGACGGCATGTTCTCCTGTTACAAAGCGCAATTTTGTGCGTTCTGAACATATTCACCAGATTTTGGCCACTATATCATGAGAACACGAAGTGGAAAGAGGTATACTAAATTTCGGCTTCAAAGGCATCGCCATAAAGTTGCTAATAAGAGGCGCAGGCCTTTCAAGAGGCGTTCGAAAATTCTGCGTCTCTTCGTTAAACAGTCACTGTCTCGAAACATCTGCGCCACTTCTCGCTCTTTGATTTGCTCTCCGGAGACGTTACTTTGTGCCATCTCTTTCGACGGCATGTTCTCCTGTTACAAAGCGCAATTTTGTGCGTTCTGAATATATTCACCAGATTTTGGCCAATATATCAGGAGAACATGAAGTGGAAATAGGTATACTAAATTTCAGCTTCAAAGGCATCGCCTTAAAGTTGCTAATAAGAGGCGCAGGCCTTTCAAGAGGCGTTCGAAAATTCTGCGTCTCTTCGTTAAACAGTCACTGTCTCGAAACTTCAGCGCCACTTCTCGCTCTTTGATTTGCTCTCCGGAGACGTTACTTTGTGCCATCTCTTTCGAGGGCATGTTCTCCTGTTACAAAGCGCAATTTTGTGCGTTCTGAATATATTCACCAGATTTTGGCCAATATATCAGGAGATTATGAAGTGGAAATAGGTATACTAAATTTCAGCTTCAAAGGCATCGCCTTAAAGTTGCTAATAAGAGGCGCAGGCCTTTCAAGAGGCGTTCGAAAATTCTGCGTCTCTTCGTTAAGCAGTCACTGTCTCGAAATATCTGTGCCACTCCTCGCTCTTTAATTTGCTCTCCGGAGACGTTACTTTGTGCCATCTCTTTCGACGGCATGTTCTCCTGTTACAAAGCGCAGTTTTGTGCATTCTGAAATTATTCGCCAGATTTTGTCCAATATATCAGGAGAACATGAAGTGGAAAGAGGTATACTAAATTTCGGCTTCAAACGCATCGCCTTAAAGTTGCAAATAAGAGGCGCAGGCCTTTCAAGAGGCGTTCGAAAATTCTGCGTCTCTTCGTTAAACAGTCACTGTCTCGAAACATCTGCGCCACTTCTCGCTCATTGATTTGCTCTCTGGAGACGTTACTTTGTGCCATCCCTTTCGATGGCATGTTCTCCTGTTACAAAGCACAATTTTGTGCATTCTCGAAATTTTCGCCTGATTTTGGCCACTATATCATGAGAACACGAAGTGGAAAGAGGTATACTAAATTTCGGCTTCAAAGGCATCGCCTTAACGTTGCCAATAAGAGGCGCAGGCCTTTCAAGAGGCGTTCGAAAATTCTGCGTCTCTTCGTTAAACAGTCACAGTCTCGAAACATCTGCGCCAGTCCTCGCTCTTTGATTTGCTCTCCGGAGACGTTACTTTGTGCCATCTCTATCAACGGCATGATCTCCTGTTACAAAGCGCAATTTTGTGCATTCTGAAAATATTCGCCAGATTTTGGCCAATATATCAGGAGAACATGAAGTGGTAAGAGGTATACTAAATTTGAGCTTCAAAGGCATCGCCTTAAAGTTGCCAATACGAGGCGCAGGCCTTTCAAGAGGCGTTCGAAAATTCTGCGTCTCTTCGTTAAGCAGTCACTGTCTCGAAACATCTGCGCCACTTCTCGCTCATTGATTTACTCTCTGGAGACGTTACTTAGTGCCATCCCTTTCGATGGCATGTTCTCCTGATACAAAGCACAATTTTGTGCATTCTCGAAACTTTCGCCTGATTTTGGCCACTATATCATGAGAACACGAAGTGGAAAGAGGTATACTAAATTTCGGCTTCAAAGGCATCGCCATAAAGTTGCTAATAAGAGGCGCAGGCCTTTCAAGAGGCGTTCGAAAATTCTGCGTCTCTTCGTTAAACAGTCACTGTCTCGAAACATCTGCGCCACTTCTCGCTCTTTGATTTGCTCTCCGGAGACGTTACTTTGTGCCATCTCTTTCGACGGCATGTTCTCCTGTTACAAAGCGCAATTTTGTGCGTTCTGAATATATTCACCAGATTTTGGCCAATATATCAGGAGAACATGAAGTGGAAATAGGTATACTAAATTTCAGCTTCAAAGGCATCGCCTTAAAGTTGCTAATAAGAGGCGCAGGCCTTTCAAGAGGCGTTCGAAAATTCTGCGTCTCTTCGTTAAGCAGTCACTGTCTCGAAATATCTGTGCCACTCCTCGCTCTTTAATTTGCTCTCCGGAGACGTTACTTTGTGCCATCTCTTTCGACGGCATGTTCTCCTGTTACAAAGCGCAGTTTTGTGCATTCTGAAATTATTCGCCAGATTTTGTCCAATATATCAGGAGAACATGTAGTGGAAAGAGGTATACTAAATTTCGGCTTCAAACGCATCGCCTTAAAGTTGCAAATAAGAGGCGCAGGCCTTTCAAGAGGCGTTCGAAAATTCTGCGTCTCTTCGTTAAACAGTCACTGTCTCGAAACATCTGCGCCACTTCTCGCTCATTGATTTGCTCTCTGGAGACGTTACTTTGTGCCATCCCTTTCGATGGCATGTTCTCCTGTTACAAAGCACAATTTTGTGCATTCTCGAAATTTTCGCCTGATTTTGGCCACTATATCATGAGAACACGAAGTGGAAAGAGGTATACTAAATTTCGGCTTCAAAGGCATCGCCTTAACGTTGCCAATAAGAGGCGCAGGCCTTTCAAGAGGCGTTCGAAAATTCTGCGTCTCTTCGTTAAACAGTCACAGTCTCGAAACATCTGCGCCAGTCCTCGCTCTTTGATTTGCTCTCCGGAGACGTTACTTTGTGCCATCTCTATCAACGGCATGATCTCCTGTTACAAAGCGCAATTTTGTGCATTCTGAAAATATTCGCCAGATTTTGGCCAATATATCAGGAGAACATGAAGTGGTAAGAGGTATACTAAATTTGAGCTTCAAAGGCATCGCCTTAAAGTTGCCAATACGAGGCGCAGGCCTTTCAAGAGGCGTTCGAAAATTCTGCGTCTCTTCGTTAAGCAGTCACTGTCTCGAAACATCTGCGCCACTTCTCGCTCATTGATTTACTCTCTGGAGACGTTACTTAGTGCCATCCCTTTCGATGGCATGTTCTCCTGATACAAAGCACAATTTTGTGCATTCTCGAAACTTTCGCCTGATTTTGGCCACTATATCATGAGAACACGAAGTGGAAAGAGGTATACTAAATTTCGGCTTCAATGGCATCGCCATAAAGTTGCTAATAAGAGGCGCAGGCCTTTCAAGAGGCGTTCGAAAATTCTGCGTCTCTTCGTTAAACAGTCACTGTCTCGAAACATCTGCGCCACTTCTCGCTCTTTGATTTGCTCTCCGGAGACGTTACTTTGTGCCATCTCTTTCGACGGCATGTTCTCCTGTTACAAAGCGCAATTTTGTGCGTTCTGAACATATTCACCAGATTTTGGCCACTATATCATGAGAACACGAAGTGGAAAGAGGTATACTAAATTTCGGCTTCAAAGGCATCGCCATAAAGTTGCTAATAAGAGGCGCAGGCCTTTCAAGAGGCGTTCGAAAATTCTGCGTCTCTTCGTTAAACAGTCACTGTCTCGAAACATCTGCGCCACTTCTCGCTCTTTGATTTGCTCTCCGGAGACGTTACTTTGTGCCATCTCTTTCGACGGCATGTTCTCCTGTTACAAAGCGCAATTTTGTGCGTTCTGAATATATTCACCAGATTTTGGCCAATATATCAGGAGAACATGAAGTGGAAATAGGTATACTAAATTTCAGCTTCAAAGGCATCGCCTTAAAGTTGCTAATAAGAGGCGCAGGCCTTTCAAGAGGCGTTCGAAAATTCTGCGTCTCTTCGTTAAACAGTCACTGTCTCGAAACTTCTGCGCCACTTCTCGCTCTTTGATTTGCTCTCCGGAGACGTTACTTTGTGCCATCTCTTTCGAGGGCATGTTCTCCTGTTACAAAGCGCAATTTTGTGCGTTCTGAATATATTCACCAGATTTTGGCCAATATATCAGGAGATTATGAAGTGGAAATAGGTATACTAAATTTCAGCTTCAAAGGCATCGCCTTAAAGTTGCTAATAAGAGGCGCAGGCCTTTCAAGAGGCGTTCGAAAATTCTGCGTCTCTTCGTTAAGCAGTCACTGTCTCGAAATATCTGTGCCACTCCTCGCTCTTTAATTTGCTCTCCGGAGACGTTACTTTGTGCCATCTCTTTCGACGGCATGTTCTCCTGTTACAAAGCGCAGTTTTGTGCATTCTGAAATTATTCGCCAGATTTTGTCCAATATATCAGGAGAACATGAAGTGGAAAGAGGTATACTAAATTTCGGCTTCAAACGCATCGCCTTAAAGTTGCAAATAAGAGGCGCAGGCCTTTCAAGAGGCGTTCGAAAATTCTGCGTCTCTTCGTTAAACAGTCACTGTCTCGAAACATCTGCGCCACTTCTCGCTCATTGATTTGCTCTCTGGAGACGTTACTTTGTGCCATCCCTTTCGATGGCATGTTCTCCTGTTACAAAGCACAATTTTGTGCATTCTCGAAATTTTCGCCTTATTTTGGCCACTATATCATGAGAACACGAAGTGGAAAGAGGTATACTAAATTTCGGCTTCAAAGGCATCGCCTTAACGTTGCCAATAAGAGGCGCAGGCCTTTCAAGAGGCGTTCGAAAATTCTGCGTCTCTTCGTTAAACAGTCACAGTCTCGAAACATCTGCGCCAGTCCTCGCTCTTTGATTTGCTCTCCGGAGACGTTACTTTGTGCCATCTCTATCAACGGCATGATCTCCTGTTACAAAGCGCAATTTTGTGCATTCTGAAAATATTCGCCAGATTTTGGCCAATATATCAGGAGAACATGAAGTGGTAAGAGGTATACTAAATTTGAGCTTCAAAGGCATCGCCTTAAAGTTGCCAATACGAGGCGCAGGCCTTTCAAGAGGCGTTCGAAAATTCTGCGTCTCTTCGTTAAGCAGTCACTGTCTCGAAACATCTGCGCCACTTCTCGCTCATTGATTTACTCTCTGGAGACGTTACTTAGTGCCATCCCTTTCGATGGCATGTTCTCCTGATACAAAGCACAATTTTGTGCATTCTCGAAACTTTCGCCTGATTTTGGCCACTATATCATGAGAACACGAAGTGGAAAGAGGTATACTAAATTTCGGCTTCAAAGGCATCGCCATAAAGTTGCTAATAAGAGGCGCAGGCCTTTCAAGAGGCGTTCGAAAATTCTGCGTCTCTTCGTTAAACAGTCACTGTCTCGAAACATCTGCGCCACTTCTCGCTCTTTGATTTGCTCTCCGGAGACGTTACTTTGTGCCATCTCTTTCGACGGCATGTTCTCCTGTTACAAAGCGCAATTTTGTGCGTTCTGAATATATTCACCAGATTTTGGCCAATATATCAGGAGAACATGAAGTGGAAATAGGTATACTAAATTTCAGCTTCAAAGGCATCGCCTTAAAGTTGCTAATAAGAGGCGCAGGCCTTTCAAGAGGTGTTCGAAAATTCTGCGTCTCTTCGTTAAGCAGTCACTGTCTCGAAATATCTGTGCCACTCCTCGCTCTTTAATTTGCTCTCCGGAGACGTTACTTTGTGCCATCTCTTTCGACGGCATGTTCTCCTGTTACAAAGCGCAGTTTTGTGCATTCTGAAATTATTCGCCAGATTTTGTCCAATATATCAGGAGAACATGAAGTGGAAAGAGGTATACTAAATTTCGGCTTCAAAGGCATCGCCTTAAAGTTGCCAATAAGAGGCGCAGGCCTTTCAAGACGCGTTCGAAAATTCTGCGTCTCTTCGTTAAACAGTCACAGTCTCGAAACATCTGCGCCAGTCCTCGCTCTTTGATTTGCTCTCCGGAGACGTTACTTTGTGCCATCTCTTTCAACGGCATGATCTCCTGTTACAAAGCGCAATTTTGTGCATTCTGAAAATATTCGCCAGATTTTGGCCAATATATCAGGAGAACATGAAGTGGTAAGAGGTATACTAAATTTCGGCTTCAAAGGCATCGCCTTAAATTTGCAATAAGAGGCGCAGGCCTTTCAAGAGGCGTTCGAAAATTCTGCGTCTCTTCGTTAAGCAGTCACTGTCTCGAAATATCTGTGCCACTCCTCGCTCTTTAATTTGCTCTCCGGAGAGGTTACTTTGTGCCATCCCTTTCGATGGCATGTTCTCCTGTTACAAAGCACAATTTTGTGCATTCTCGAAATTTTCGCCTGATTTTGGCCACTATATCATGAGAACACGAAGTGGAAAGAGGTATACTAAATTTCGGCTTCAAATGCATCGCCTTAAAGTTGCTAATTAGAGGCGCAGGCCTTTCAAGAGGCGTTCGAAAATTCTGCGTCTCTTCGTTAAACAGTCACTGTCTCGAAACATCTGCGCCACTTCTCGCTCTTTGATTTGCTCTCCGGAGACGTTACTTTGTGCCATCTCTTTCGACGGCATGATCTCCTGTTACAAAGCGCAATTTTGTGCATTCTGAAAATATTCGCCAGATTTTGGCCAATATATCAGGAGAACATGAAGTGGTAAGAGGTATACTAAATTTGAGCTTCAAAGGCATCGCCTTAAAGTTGCCAATACGAGGCGCAGGCCTTTCAAGAGGCGTTCGAAAATTCTGCGTCTCTTCGTTAAGCAGTCACTGTCTCGAAACATCTGCGCCACTTCTCGCTCATTGATTTACTCTCTGGAGACGTTACTTAGTGCCATCCCTTTCGATGGCATGTTCTCCTGATACAAAGCACAATTTTGTGCATTCTCGAAACTTTCGCCTGATTTTGGCCACTATATCATGAGAACACGAAGTGGAAAGAGGTATACTAAATTTCGGCTTCAAAGGCATCGCCATAAAGTTGCTAATAAGAGGCGCAGGCCTTTCAAGAGGCGTTCGAAAATTCTGCGTCTCTTCGTTAAACAGTCACTGTCTCGAAACATCTGCGCCACTTCTCGCTCTTTGATTTGCTCTCCGGAGACGTTACTTTGTGCCATCTCTTTCGACGGCATGTTCTCCTGTTACAAAGCGCAATTTTGTGCGTTCTGATATATTCACCAGATTTTGGCCAATATATCAGGAGAACATGAAGTGGAAATAGGTATACTAAATTTCAGCTTCAAAGGCATCGCCTTAAAGTTGCTAATAAGAGGCGCAGGCCTTTCAAGAGGCGTTCGAAAATTCTGCGTCTCTTCGTTAAGCAGTCACTGTCTCGAAATATCTGTGCCACTCCTCGCTCTTTAATTTGCTCTCCGGAGACGTTACTTTGTGCCATCTCTTTCGACGGCATGTTCTCCTGTTACAAAGCGCAGTTTTGTGCATTCTGAAATTATTCGCCAGATTTTGTCCAATATATCAGGAGAACATGAAGTGGAAAGAGGTATACTAAATTTCGGCTTCAAACGCATCGCCTTAAAGTTGCAAATAAGAGGCGCAGGCCTTTCAAGAGGCGTTCGAAAATTCTGCGTCTCTTCGTTAAACAGTCACTGTCTCGAAACATCTGCGCCACTTCTCGCTCATTGATTTGCTCTCTGGAGACGTTACTTTGTGCCATCCCTTTCGATGGCATGTTCTCCTGTTACAAAGCACAATTTTGTGCATTCTCGAAATTTTCGCCTGATTTTGGCCACTATATCATGAGAACACGAAGTGGAAAGAGGTATACTAAATTTCGGCTTCAATGGCATCGCCTTAACGTTGCCAATAAGAGGCGCAGGCCTTTCAAGAGGCGTTCGAAAATTCTGCGTCTCTTCGTTAAACAGTCACAGTCTCGAAACATCTGCGCCAGTCCTCGCTCTTTGATTTGCTCTCCGGAGACGTTACTTTGTGCCATCTCTATCAACGGCATGATCTCCTGTTACAAAGCGCAATTTGTGCATTCTGAAAATATTCGCCAGATTTTGGCCAATATATCAGGAGAACATGAAGTGGTAAGAGGTATACTAAATTTGAGCTTCAAAGGCATCGCCTTAAAGTTGCCAAATACGAGGCGCAGGCCTTTCAAGAGGCGTTCGAAAATTCTGCGTCTCTTCGTTAAGCAGTCACTGTCTCGAAACATCTGCGCCACTTCTCGCTCATTGATTTACTCTCTGGAGACGTTACTTAGTGCCATCCCTTTCGATGGCATGTTCTCCTGATACAAAGCACAATTTTGTGCATTCTCGAAACTTTCGCCTGATTTTGGCCACTATATCATGAGAACACGAAGTGGAAAGAGGTATACTAAATTTCGGCTTCAATGGCATCGCCATAAGTTGCTAATAAGAGGCGCAGGCCTTTCAAGAAGGCGTTCGAAAATTCTGCGTCTCTTCGTTAAACAGTCACTGTCTCGAAACATCTGCGCCACTTCTCGCTCTTTGATTTGCTCTCCGGAGACGTTACTTTGTGCCATCTCTTTCGACGGCATGTTCTCCTGTTACAAAGCGCAATTTTGTGCGTTCTGAACATATTCACCAGATTTTGGCCACTATATCATGAGAACACGAAGTGGAAAGAGGTATACTAAATTTCGGCTTCAAAGGCATCGCCATAAAGTTGCTAATAAGAGGCGCAGGCCTTTCAAGAGGCGTTCGAAAATTCTGCGTCTCTTCGTTAAACAGTCACTGTCTCGAAACATCTGCGCCACTTCTCGCTCTTTGATTTGCTCTCCGGAGACGTTACTTTGTGCCATCTCTTTCGACGGCATGTTCTCCTGTTACAAAGCGCAATTTTGTGCGTTCTGAATATATTCACCAGATTTTGGCCAATATATCAGGAGAACATGAAGTGGAAATAGGTATACTAAATTTCAGCTTCAAAGGCATCGCCTTAAAGTTGCTAATAAGAGGCGCAGGCCTTTCAAGAGGCGTTCGAAAATTCTGCGTCTCTTCGTTAAACAGTCACTGTCTCGAAACTTCTGCGCCACTTCTCGCTCTTTGATTTGCTCTCCGGAGACGTTACTTTGTGCCATCTCTTTCGAGGGCATGTTCTCCTGTTACAAAGCGCAATTTTGTGCGTTCTGAA